>NW_027437196.1:20087500-20225000 GCF_033239565.1 Halichoeres trimaculatus | reverse complement strand
AGCACATAAATATATCTGGAGCTCAGCCATCAGTGCTTTCTCCTGCATTTAACAAGTCAAATGTCTACAGGGCGAAGTCTGCCGTGCAGCTGTCAGCCAAATAATCACACTAACTGTTTCTGCATGTGTTCAGCCAGGAAAACAAACCTGCAGAAAAAAAACCTGACGTCCATCATTTTACCATATCCTCTTTGTTTCCTCTCTGTGAGCTCTCTGAGCACAGTTCAGACCATGATGATTCAGAGCAGCTCTGCTCCAGACTGATGAAGGAGTTAAAGAGGGTTCAGGGCTTTTTCAGGCTGATGGTTTAATTGCAAAGTTATCCGTCTGACACCTTCAAAGCTGGGAGGTCAAACCTTCCCACCACATTGAAAACATCCTGCTGAAGACTGGAGAAATCTACACCATACTCAGAGGAACAACAAATATATGATTTTACTACAATTCATGCTGATATATTTAACACCGACTTCATCTGAAGACATGTCTTAAAGGCGGACTGTGTGCAGTTTGTCCTGCCGTTCACAGACTGACCCTGAGTGTCCATTAGCACGGAGCAGACACCTGATATCTGAGCACACGGATCTGCTGCAGCAGCTCAGCTGAAGGACAAAGGAGGGGGGAGAGATGGAGATGATGATGAGGATGAGCAGGGGGAGGGAGGGATGCATCGGCCTTTAACAGAAGTTAAATTTATCACAGTCAACTGAGCAGGAAGACACCAATCAATAAATGCACTCAGTCTGTCTGCTTCGTCCTCTCCCTCCCCCAGCCTGCCGTTTTCTCCCCCTCCTCCAAAAAGACAAAACAGCATCTTCATCCTCCTTAAAATATTTGTCGGGCTGTGGGGACGTTGTTAGTATGCAGAGGTTATGATAACCTCCATCAGAGGAGGACTGCAGCCTCGGGCCCTCTGACTCTTCTTACACTTGAAACAATGTTTTGAACTCCTCAGAATAAAAGGCTCTTATTTCTTTAGCTTGGAGTTAACTTCAACAACAGACCAGTTTAACCAGGCCAAATGACACCATCCAGATCAAAGTGACAGTTAGACTCCAGCTGTTTTCACACCTGAAAAAACTTCTTTATATAAAACAACTCTAAACTGACAGATTCTTGACCCTGATTTCATCCACACTTTCCTACAGTGGTATCACTCCACGGCATTCATGGTGAGTGAGTGGCCAGATTTTCTGCTTTATCCTCTTTGCTTTATCCTACTGCTCACCTCAGCTCTAGGTTGTTTTTTTACTGTAGTGTTTTTACTACAGATATGTGGACACAGGCTCCGCCTCCTTTCACCCAAACTAAATGGACAGTATTGATTTGTGAGAGCATCTGACAGAGAAGACAGTGAGGTCAATGTGGGAACTCTGAGTTCCTGAAACTATCAGGGCCTGATTGTTCCGGGATTATTCTGAAAATGTCGGAAGCACGAGGCGGTTTCCACAAAACGATGGCAGGTCCTATTTTCTCAACGAGCCAAAACAGTTCAATGTTTCAACACTCCCGGCACAAAAACACCCACTGTCCTTTTCTCTCAGCTAGTGCTCTCTGTTGGAAATGGTTTCGAATAGATCCATACTCATCAATGTGGCTTATTCATACACAGCCAGTCAAACTGAGGAAGAGGTGAGACTGCAGGTACCACTGCTGTGTGCTAACACAATCAAATGTTTAACTTCTTTATGTTTTCAGAGTAAAGTCTTGCTTAAATAAAATCAAACACAAAGCAAACAAAGGAATTTAAAACAGACTCATCATTGCTGGGATGCTGGAGTAATGTGAGACAACTTACAGAGGTTTAAACAACCTCTACCTCTGAAGAAAATGTCTCTTTTTAATTGCACACGCTTAAATGAGAATATGTGATAATTGCAAAAACAATGTAAATGCCATATCTGTACAGCAGGTTGAAGAGTTTTGCAGACTGTTGTCATTTATTCTTGCTCTCATCTACACCCCTGATTGAGAGCAGAGACATTAAGGCCATGTCCACAGTTGCCAGGTATTTGGGAAACTGCTTATAGTTATATTTAGGCCTGTCATCCACTCAAAACCACAGTTTTACGTCACTAAAATTATTGCTTTCTGAAACCTCTGGCTAAAGTGAAGGTTTTGGAAAACTCTGGTTTCATGGTTTCGTGTATACGACGGGAAACTGAGGTTTTTGGTTCTCAAACATCACAGCTGAACGGGTTTTACGTCTGAAAAACACTGCCAAATACGGGTTTGGCATGCTTCTAGCTGCACTTATTGGCAGATTTTCTGAGTGTGTGTTACAAAAGTATTTTTAAAAACGACTGAAGGGGGGTATTCGTTTCTTGAAATACCTGGCTATGTGTGTACAAGGCCCAAGTGCTTCATCTTCCTCTCCTTATCATCAGTTCATTTGCAGCATTTCCTGTGTGCGTGCTTTGATTTGATTCATGACGCAAGAACACTGATAATAAAAACTGTAAAACTACCTTTCAGTGTGTTTTGTCTTTTTTATGTACAACTGAACTATGTTGGTTGGAGAACTGTCAAAGCCCCATTTCTCAGTATACAAAAGTCACTCAGTGTAAAAAACACTTATTCTCTACTGGGTTGGATTTCTGCATAGCAAACATTTTTTGATATATTCAAATTTTATGCCGATTAATCACTGCACCATAATAGTTTTATTCAGAGCAGTTTTGTCGGAGTGATCACATCTGTGTCAGATTTACATTCCTTCATTCGATTTACGAAGCCTCAGCTGGAGCCGGTGCTGATCTGGATGATCTCAGTTTATTCGAGATGATAACAGAAGCAGACTGAGGAGATGTGAGGATCATTAAACCTCTTTGTGTCTGTCTCTCTCTGTCTGCAGCATGCACAGACTGATTTCATTTCAGATGCATAAAAAGCATGCAGCTGCAGAGTGCATCATCTCAATGCTCTGTTATTTACATATCTCACAGTGAAACAGGTGCAGGTGTTTCTCCTCCTGCTTCATTTAAAGAAAGCTGTGCAGAAGGAGAAATGTGAATGCCTGGAACACAACAAACGATGAGAGGTTATTTTAGCTTAAAGCTTTCAGAGTTAACCAGTCAGCCAGGTGTGCTTTTATGTCTCTGCAGCCTGACTCTTAGGTTTTAAAAACAGGCTTTAATCACAGCGTCTATTTAAAATTCAGTTTTATGCAAACGACGAAAACATGAAATTTAAATTATCAGCTGCAAACATCATCTAAACAATCACCAATCAGCACCTCAAAAGCATTCCGATAAAATCTGTAATTTAATCTTTTATGAACTCACACATAATGTGTCAGTTTCTACTTTTCAGAGGTAATGTGCAGACAGCAGGGGGCATGTAGGAGACTCTATGGAGTCTCTTTAAAAAAGGGGGTCTTCCTTTCCAAATTAACAATGTTGGATGTTGATACTAAAGGTCTTCAGATTTTTAAACTACTTCAATTTCAGATGCTGAATCTGTCCCTAAACTGCTTAAAACTCTCAGAAACATTCTGAAAATAGCAAAAGATCATTACAAGAGCTATATGAGACTTGCTAAAATGATGAAGTCATCACAGAAGGATCTCCTAATGACATGTTGGACCTCAGATAATAAGGCCTGCTCATAGCTCTGCCCTAACAGGCCTCCAGTGATATCTCCACTAAGAAGGAAGTTTGTGGAGCTGGGATTAGGGGTGCACTGATCACAATTTTCTGGCCGATCACAGATCTTTAAAAAGCCTGACCTGCCAATATCGATTTGGGCCAATACCGATTTTATGTTTTATTTTGTATAACTAACAGCATAAACCTTCAATCATCCAATCTAATTTAATTGAAAATCATTGAACAATACCTAATACTTTGAAACAATAAAATCGTTATGTTTTAACTTAACAACTGATAAAGTGTTCTGAGTTTAGGTCTCAGAGCAAAAAGCGTCAATAGATGGTTGTCAGACCTTCCTGGAGGTATATAAGATTAGTTTCATATGTAAGGATCGGCCAATCACCGGTCCCATAAAAATAAGGAAATAGGCACCGATCGATCGGCCAACCAATGCATTTGTGCATGTCTAGATTGGATCCTTCAAAGTCAATGTTTTATCCAAGCGGCAACCTCTGGTCTAAAAATATGAGACAATGCTGAAGTGTTAAAATCTGCTGTTTCTCTAGTGTCTGTTTGAGGCTGGCTCCAGAAGTACCTGAAGTCACATACACACCAAGCCAAAAAAAGCTGTTTTCACAGCAGAAATTAACCTATTTACAGCGTGGTACAAAAAACATCTCCCGTTCAAAGCGCTGAATTCATTATCAACATACACTGAACAGGAAGGTTTTTTTCTTATTCGTCAGTTGAGAAGATATTAATATCCTAGGCTCACCCAATCAGAGGCACAGCTCAGCTCACATGACTGACAAAACTGACTAAAAATCTGTTTCAGAAATAGACAGGTGACAGCGGGGAGACTACATCCATTAATTCTACAGTCAATGGTTTTGTCATCAAAAGTATATACAGTGCTCAACATATTTATCAGACTATCTGTCATTAAATGGGAAAACCAAGTGAATGAACATGAAATTAGTTTTTTCATCGCCCATGAAAGAATTTATTTGACTAGAAACCAACAGTACAGTAGACAGAGAAGAATACATATGTTCTAACCCCAGACAGAAAGGCCTGGAGCAGGTAAGAATCAGGCCTCTTATTTCTTTTATTTTCTAATTTTGAACAGGAACTGTAGTATATCTTATTAAGTGCTTTGTCTTTCATTAACTTTCACATTAAGATGAGAGCTAGTGGCTGTAACCCACCCTGAGGTCAGTGAACACATCACGCTGCTGTCGGTGTCAGCATAAAGCGTGCTGCACAATAGAACAGGTCAGTCATTTTTTCCACACACTGGGAAACTGTCCATCATGTGACTGAGAGAGTGGAAACCTCCTGTCAGCAACAAGCTGAGACCAACAAGCTGGAGTCAGTCACTAAACAGAAGTGAGAGACTTAGTCATGATGACAGCTGCAAACATGAGGTCTGTGAACAGATCAGAGGTCACACAGGACGTTATCACGACTCTGAAGCTGTGGCTTTCACATTTTCTTAAATCTGAACCAATGCACATGAGAGAATCTGTAAACGCCAACAGATCACAGGCTGTGGATGAATGGCCAAGACAGTGAAGCTGTGAGGAGTGTGGTATTAGCAAAGACGAGGACAGTACAGTTTACTATTTGATGGAATCTTGGTTGTTTATCCTCAGATAAAAGTTAAATTTCTTCTTATTATGGCTCCAAGTTCTCTAAATGCCTGACCTCTGGTGCTCTGCCACCTTCGCTTCTCTCTTTCAGATGTGTATCTTTGTGTGTTTTTCTGCATGCTCTGTGCAGCAGAGCTTCACTCCTCCCTGCAGACCCTGAAACCCTCCATGTGTCTGTTAGACAGATGTGCAAACCAGATGTTGGTGCACTGAGGAGAGCGCTGCACAGACAGAGCGGCTGCATGTTTCTCTGTGCAGCTACAGTTTGAACAAACAACAAGTCTGAAGCTGTTTGTTCAAACTGTGTCAGTATTAGTACAAAGACAACGTGTCACACCTCCTTCAGAGTTTGCTTCTTAGGACCTGAACCCCTTGAAAGACTTTGCCTGTAAGAGTCAGAGGAGGAGAAAGGAGGAGAGAAGAGAAGTGCTTAGCTGCTGTTAGAGGTCAGCTCCTCTGAGCTCAGATGAAAACACGTCCGGTTGGACAGCAGGCTGGAAAACACCTTCAGACTACAGAGAGAGGAGATCCAGCTCCTATTTCCTCCCAGACAGCAACACACAACCTCTAAATACACAGGAACTCATGTTTTATTCAGAAACTGTGCTGTAGATATCTTTAAATGGACAGACTCTAGGTGAGTGAAGCCTCGCTCAGCCTCTCTTCTCCCTCCTGACTCTCTGCAGACTCAGTCAGCCGAGATCTACAGAGCTGCTCTCTGATTTCAGAGATGTTAAATTGACTCTGAGTAATGTGGGATTCACTCAGGAGAGTCATCAACATGTTATGCATGAACAAACTGGAGTCATTGAACAGAATGAATTGAACACCATAAAACAGAAGAGGAGCAGTGTGTTTGAAACATTTATCAGCTCCTCTGAGAGGAGTGTAACCTCTCACTGTATCTCACGCTGATCTCAAAGGTAAAGAGCTCAGAGAGAGGAGCAGTCAGGAACGGTTGAGGCTACCAGAGATGAGTTTCACTGCAGTTTCTGAGTGTGCTGCGATTTCATTTAAGTCCATGTGAGGACTTTCTGAGTGATCTTGAAAAAGTGTCACATCCAGATATATGCCTGATCATAATCCTCAACTTTAACTGAGGTTGAAATGCTATTTCTCAGCATCCCGATAGGGTTAGACAGGACTGGATTGATTTTCAAGGTCCCTATGACAACAACACCACGGCAAAAAAGTTAAGCAGTGAGGAGCAAGATCTGTCTTTTTATTTTGTGGAAACAGATTTATCAGTTAATTTTACAGCAATGCTGGACACTAGAGCGAGATTATCAAAAAGAAAAAGGATGTTGGAACAGAAGAAAGCATAACAGGGGAGTGATAGAGCACAAGCTAAAAGCTAAAACATGGGCTAAGCTTTCAATGATAATGTCCATTCCAACCCACAGTCAGCAGTTATTCTGCAGTGGTCTGTTCAAACTTGAGAGTCTATCAATAAAGTGAAGAGTGAGGTTACGTTAGCTCTGCTTGGTAGATGAGCACTGGTAGAATCTAACCAGGATTCACTAACATTACACATTATGGACTGAGCACCAGGATGTGAGCAGGGCAAAATATAGCCCACTACTAAACTACAGTGCAAACTGAGTATACAAAGTTTGATTGTTGTCACGTTTCAAAAATAGCACCACTTAACTGTTAATAAATACATCAAAACAAACGCACCCTGGCGAGAGTCTTGTCCTCACACAAGTGGGTGCAAGTCCTTAAGGTTGAAACAGTCTTTATCCTGAAAAAACACTTTTTTTATCTGGATTGTCCTCACAGCCTCTTTGAATGAGAGCTAAAAGGAGGAAACAAGAACACTGAGAGAAGCACCTCACACTGTAAAACAGGGGTAGACAACCTTTTCCATGATTTTTGCCACTTAAAAACCCACTCATGCTCAAAGTGCCGAGACTTACTTCTTTCATAAAATTGACAGTGAGAAATGGTGTAACTTCCTCCTTTTGCCTCGTTTTTAACAGTACAGAAAGTTCTGAATGTGTTGCTTTGTTTCATATACTGTGCTAACACTGTCTTAATGTTTGGTCTCAAAAAGACACTGCCCACTAGATGTCCTACATGCCATACTTTCACAGCAATGGGTGCATATCGCTCAATCTTCGGCCATCTCTGGCAATAGATTAATACTACCTTGTCCAGCTTTGTTAAAAAGACTGACTGGAACTTGGTTTGTTTGCCTTGATAACACTGCAAAATGGATGCAGTTGCCAGCTAACAGACTGACGTCCCAATAGATTTGCGGTGACACACTTGCAAGACACATTTGCACACTTGTAACGTCATGATTTAAATTTATCATTTAAGGTTATTTGTTAAATTGCTACGTAAGAACATATATAGTGTGCTCAATTTCTTGTTAAGAATTGAACAGAATACACCACAATAGTTTTATTTTTTATTTTGTCCTCTGCCATATTGAAATTATTCTTTGCGTGCCAACATAAAAGGCCAGCTATGGCACCCATGCCCTAGGTTGCCTACCCCTGCTCTATTATGTCATGAAATTATCGATGAATACTGCTCTGTGACCTCTGCTCAATAAATGAAACCAAAGACTGTTAGCTAAAATTGGTAATGTCCCTTTCATCTCTAAGACACTAATTGAACTCAATGAAGCACATTCACTAGAAACAGTTGAGTGTCATCATCCCTCACTATGTGATCCATCAAGGTTAAACAGAGCAGATTACTTCCTACACTCCAACACAAACACACTCATAAAGTCCTGCAGCTCTGTGCAGTTTGCTCTTGTTTAGTGTCTGACTGAGGAGATGAGCTGTTAGCGTCTCTTCTTTCTGTTGCTGGATGAAGGGAGGACAGTCTCATGGTTTGGTTTTAAGCCTTACACTCAACCAATGTGACAAGCTTTGTCATCACAACAAAGCTTCCACCCAGCAGTGAGTCAGGAAGCTCAAACACACATTCACCTTTGTGACAGCTGCACAGATGAGGTGAAAGTGTTTCTATATGTACTGAGGTTGAGCACAAACCAAATCATACAATATGAACACATTTTGTGTTGAGAAACATCATATTTAGGTCATCCAGAGTTGTCGTCATGATCTCTGGAGTGCGACACCCCTTATTAAAACTGTACTGTAGATTCCCACCAGCTCTCAGCAGACGCAACAAGTGTCTCCCTGACTGTGTGTGACTGTTGTGTGTTTGTAAATTAGATATTTTTCATTTTCCTAGAGAGAGCATAATCTTGTCCCAAATGAATACATAACAGCTTGTTTTAGAAACGTGCAAACAGCCTGAGCGCTCAGAGATGCTGTTTGTTCTGCAGTTAGGAGAGCATTTAACCCTTTCAAAAGCTCTGGGATTACAGGGTTTTTATTTCATTTCCACAGTGTTAGCAAGAGTAAAACCTGCAAAACCTTAGCATACTCTCATTTTTGTACTCAGTTATGCTAACCAGATAATATCTGTAGCTTAATCCAGAGTGTCCAACATCCTCTCATATGGAATAGGATAAGATTATAGATGTGAGCCTGGAAGCATAAACATGAAGTTTGCAAGTTTAGGAGTTAGAATCAGTGAGGTGGAGGAAATGCCTGATAAGACATGCATCACATCTCAGATATTTTTCACTTCCTCTTCGTTTTCTGACGGCATGAATGAGTACACTGACGCTTTTACTTTAAACACTGTGATGTTTGTCAAACAGCTGAGCATGGACGGTTAGACTCTTACAATGATGGTTATATTTGTGCTTAAAGGTGTAATATCAACAATATCTAATCAAAATGTACAGTAAGAATTTTGGACTCTTGATCGAATTACACATTTTAGATTTTCCATTACATCCTTTTTACATATTTTTAATATATTAATCTAAAATCTTTTGCTGGATTCTGTCAAAGCAGCTGGCTAGTGGGTGTTGGTTTTGTATTTTTGAACTTGACTTCTGTGTTCACTGTTCTTGGACTAAAACACAGAGACATATTCCCTGGATGTGAAAACGCACTTGATGATAAACCTGATTCTTTGTTTTGAAAAGTTTGGGTTGAAGTCCAGTCAGCAAAAACTTACCATCTGCTCTGCACGCTCTGCTAGGTCCAGTGTGAGTTTGCATACTGAACCATCACAGAAACGCACTTTATTCACACTTCTTAATGCACATGTAGTAAGAGACCTGACACTTGTTATTAGACCTCCTGTGTCCTGTGCTGAAATATTAAGCACAGAGCTGAATATTGATCAAAAAGGATGAAACCACACTGAAACTTGTTCACGTGTTTCTCTCCAGAGTCAGGATGGAGATGTGTGTTGGTACATCTTGCTTCCCTGTGAGGGTGTAAGGGAAACCTGCAGACTTAATGGGTTTTAATTATAGATGCTTTGATGAGGATGTTCACAGATACTTAATCCAGCGCAGAAAATAAAGGATAAAAACTGCTGAGTGAGTCTGAAGCTGCTCGCGATTGCTCCTCTGATCTCTCTGTGTTGAGGATCAGGAGGGGGTTTCACTGACACATAAGTCGAGTCAGTATAAACTTTGATTCAAAAACCCAAACATCATCTCTCTGTAGAATATTTTGAATAAAATCACTTTGAGACATCTTATATAGATTGATGAAGAGGCTGTGTATGACCTGATTGATGACTCCAAGATCATTTTACAGCCAGTCGTAAATGTATCAAAGAGTAAAACACTGACAGGCCGTAAACTCTCTCTTGTGGCTCTGTGAGGTTAGTGTTTGTTAAAAGGGAAGTTTAAAAGTCAAATATATTATTCCATTCAACATTAATAGTTGAAAGTGTTTACATTCAGAGGTTTGTTCCTCTTTAAACAGGACGTAGTTTGTGTTGATTTGTTCTCTTACTGACATTTTAAATAACACCGAAAACAGATGAAACCATAATAAGAGTACTGCTCCTTTAATCAAACATCATTTGTGAGGACAGAAATAATACTGAATGGTATCATGGCTGCAAATTAAAATAATGTGAGGTCAAAAATGTTGATTTTGTTCTGCCTCACCTTGTGTGTGTTACAGTTTTCTCAGAAAACTTTGTTTGTCCACTTCCAAAGGAAAAGAAAATCCTTGAAAAATGAATTCAGGGGAGTCATTAAAGGGTTAAGGGTTTAAAGGGAGGGTATGACATCAAGACCAGTAGCACAACCCTTAATATGACACTGAAACCTGATTCATTAGAGATATAGCATAATTTTAATGGTTAAAGTAACCTCCAGACTGTATAGATTTTTTTTAAAAAGCATTTCAAGGATAATCTATGAAATTACATCATGATAAGTAAAACAGTGGTTGTAGACACAGGAGAAGCGTTTGCAGAGTCCTGAAGGT
This sequence comes from Halichoeres trimaculatus, assembly GCF_033239565.1. Taxonomy (NCBI): domain Eukaryota; kingdom Metazoa; phylum Chordata; class Actinopteri; order Labriformes; family Labridae; genus Halichoeres; species Halichoeres trimaculatus. Next base: position 20,214,425 of record NW_027437196.1, on the reverse strand, counting down.
TAAACAGAGCAGTGACAGCTCCCACTTAGTCTCTGTGTCCTCATGTCTCTCTCTTTCACACACATTTAAAGCACGACAGACCTGTCGTCTTTTAAACCCCAGACGTTACGTTCTCAGGGTCTCTGCTCCTCTCTGCTCGCTCTAATTAAACCTCCGGGGGGCTCGACGGGGTTGGCAGGGCTGTCAAAGAGCTGCAGACAGTTTCACAGCAGAGAGCGACAGTCCGATCAAAGTAATGAACCTCAGGGCCGACTTCTAACCCCTCGTAAAGTCTGCACGCTGAGACCGTCTCGCTCTAATGAGAGGAAGTGATTAAACTGCTGGGTCATCCTGCTGACTGCAGCTTAATGTTACAGAGAGGGCCTCAGAGCGGGTTTATTAGCACCTTTAATCAGGGCTGGAGGGGGAACTGAACCTGATAGGGGATCACATTAGCCGTAATGATGATGATGAGAACTTGCAATAATTATTCTCTGTATGGATAGAATAACCAGCCTATCATACATCAGAAATAAACACCATCAGTCTGCAGCTTTTAAACAATCACAACCAGCTCCTCTTTTTTTTGTGCAAACTTTGATATTTCTGTCATCAAACAACTTCAGAGACACTGAAAACAACAGGTTCATGTTTAAAACTTGTGACGGTTAATCTAGAAAGGAAGAGACGCGTGAAGATGACTCCCTAACCAAAAAACAGGGCAAACATTGTTAAGAACAGCTCTGCTTGCCGCTCTGAATGGCATATGCTTGACAGTGATTAAGATTAGGGATGGGTGAGTACCCATACCAGGTATCAGTATCAGGCGAATACCTGCCTTTTTTCCAGGTATTGGTACTTGTGAAGGCTGCAGATATCAGCAGCCGATACTCAAAACAAGAATATCTTACATCAAGCAAGTCCTCCTCACTAGTAGTTGCATTGCTGCGGTTGAATTTAAATTTTATATATCAAAAGTGCTGGTAGTATCTGTACTTAAGTACTCAAGGGGGATTCCTCATACTGGTTTAAAAGTGGAATTGAACATACTTAATTAAGACACTGTGATTTAATTTAATAGTCTTACAACTTGGTTTTTATCACCATGACTTAGTTAGTGATATTTCCAAAACAAAAAACTTGCAGTAGCTCAGCTCGCAGTCCCTAAACTTGGGTAAAACTACATCAGAAACATTGAATACAATAGGTTCATGTTAAAACTTCGGTGCCCCAGTCAGCCACAGGTTTACTTTGTTTCTGAGATAAGGAGACCTTTATGGACCCCAAGAACTGAAATCAAACAAATGCTGTTAGCTACAGCTCAGCTCACAGCCCCCAGCCCCCTAATCTTCTTTATGCCCATCAGCCAGTAATATAGAGTGATTTACTATGCTTTACGGCCATATTCTGTGCTTATCTACTTAATTTATTCACCATTACTAAGTGATTATATATTCTTCCTGATATTGTCTTTGGTTTCAAACAGGTTAGGCTTTTGTGAAAATTTGCTCACAGCAGAAAACCTCTGAAACAAATCCTGATAAAAGACCTGAGCTTACAGCAGCGCAGCCCACAGCTTCCCCTAACCAAAATATTCTGGATATTGACAAAGATGCTCTCATTTGTCATGTTAAACGTCTTGATCCAAAGTTTATTTACCAGTTTTTTTAAATATAACTTGTCATATGCTGCATCTAGAAAATGAAAACAGTCTCATCTGAGCAAAAACTTGAGAGTGCGCTGATGGACATGCCAAACTGTAAATGGTTGCAGGACTTCAAATCATTAACCTCTAAATGATTAAAACTCCTACTGTGCATGATGTGCTTCACACATTGTTCTGTTGTGCACTGACCACTAAATATGACCCACAGAGCAATGAGACTGCTGTCTCAGTGACAAACTTCCACGTTAACAACTGAGAGGGTGCGTGGATTCAGTTCAGTGTTATGATTCATCCGGTTGCTGACTGGTTATAAGTAAGTGCTACTTCCTCACCTTTCCGAAGTCTCTGACGTCGAACAGGTCGAAGGCCTCGAACAGCTCGCTCCTCCTCATGCTGAACACGTCGCTGCATGCTGCCAGGAACGTCCGGATGTTCTTCAGACACAGGAACTGTAGAGGACAGAGAAGATCATCTGTGAGCTGCTCGGACTGAAACGTGCTGCAGCAATAACACAGGTTTTGGGCTTATTTCACAGAGCTGTGTGTGTTTCACGCTGTAAGCCTGCTGTGGGATCAGAGCTGCAGCAGCTCACTGGAGGATCTCTTTAACAGAAACATGAATCAGGGTTTATTGGCTCTATGAGAGCTCCCTGTGTTGTTAATATGATGTATCTCTGCTCAGATGGTGCAGTGGAGCCGAGCGTAATTAGAGGAAGATAATTCACTCCTGCTGTGAGCGTACGGTGCAAACACAATAACAATTTGAAGGCTGACTCTCAGAGAAAACCTCCCTCCTCTGACACACATCTGCTCCTCTGTCTGCAGATATACTCACTCTTAAGATATGTTTAATCCCCTGTTTATGATATTTACTGACACACAACCTACATGAAAACAGAGAATTCATCAGATCAGTCAGCCCTGAAGATAATCACTTCAGTTGAGATGAATTGAGATGTAAATAAGTCTTTAAAGCTATTATGCATATTAAAAAATATATAATACTGATACTGAGTATGGTTATGTAAACTTTATTCCAGCTTTATTTTTTAGCACTCATCTTTACTCCTGTTTCAAAAAAGGCACATGCCAATTATGTTCCCCACCTGTGGGACTATCTGTCTCACCTTGTCTGACAATATCTTCATTTAATTGGGCTGATAGATGATGTGCCTCTGTTTGCTGATGGTTCATTTGTTTTGTCTTGGATGGATGATGCATCACAGGTACGAACAGATGAGAGCTGCACATCTCAAAGCTTGTGTAATAAATGAATCGTTGGTTATTGTGTCTGAATGCATCCTGATGATGATTTTATTACCAAGACTAACTTCATCAGACTGATTGTGCTGACACTGTTCATATGAAGCTGTCTGCACTGACACCGAGGGGAACACAGAGCAGTGAACTCCCCCTCCCCAGCTTCATTAGAGCTCAGCGTGAACTTTAGCCCTTGAACCTTCACTCATAGAATCAATGAGTCTCTGCTCTCATCCATAATGTGGTGTTTGGAGCCTAATCAGCATCTTAAATCTCTCTCTAATAATGTAAACGCTCCTCATCCATAAACAATGCATCCTCAGCATGCTGCAGTCAGCAGAGAGGGAGAGACAAAGGAGATGAGGAGAAAGAGGGCGCCTTGATATGTGCAGCACAGTCCAGTTTCCTGTATTTTAACTGTATTTTACTCAGTAACCTTCCTGTAGCAGAGACAGGATGAAGAAACAGAGACCTGTGATGAGAGACGTGAGTGTTAAAACTGTCCACAGCAGAGCTTCATGATATGATGTGTTAATAAGCTCCCTGCCTCAGCATGGAGCAGTCTGTGGTATCATTACATAGGGATAATGTGGCATAATGAAGGATGATTTTTGCATGTACAAGATGTACATGACGGCCATTTTCCTCTGACCTCATACTCAAATGTGTAATGTTTTATGTTGCTCTATTGCTTTCCTGAAATCAAGTCTGATGAACATAAAAAAAATCTAATAAATTATTTTGATGTTAATACTTCACAACTGTTAAGCATGACAGGAATACATTGTCTGCTAAAAAGGCCATCTTTAAAAGGTGAAAAACTGATATGAAACTGTCTTGGGCTGATGACCACAAATAATGAACCACAAACGATCAGAAAAGAAGTCAGTTAAGGTACATGCTTAGGTGGTTCAGGTTCTCTGACATACAGACCATTTAAAAGTGTTTTAATTCTTAATTCAAGATTTCTAATCTTATCCTTAAAAATAAAGTTCATCTTTAATGTCTCAGTTTTATAGATTGTGCTTCACCTACTTCATCACCATAACAAAATGAAGCCAACTTTTGAACTATTTACTTGTTGCATTACTGTTTCCTAGCACTCAATACCCGCTAAATACGGCTTGAAGAAGCTAGGTTGGCAGCACTGCTTCCGCGCAGGGTGTCTGCCGAAACAGACACGCCAGTCCGGGGTGCTCACCTGCTAACATTCTTACGGGAAAGCTGGCTGAGTTTGGCCATCAACTTAACAGTTTGGTCACTCAAGGAAAAGCGCTTTTTTTTTTTTAATTTGAGAAACTTTGGAATACTCAGGCAACTTTAACTTACTTTACTTTTCTTTGAAAAAAAAATAGCAACCCTCCTATCCACCTTTAAATCACTGATCCTACTCAGTCAAGTGGCTTGGCATGATGCTGCTGTGTGGTAGGAAACCAGAATGCGGGGTGGAGTTCTTTTTGAATTCCCCTACTGATAAAGTGGAATGGATTTTCATGTGAAGTGGCTTTCTGTGGGAAACTAGTAAATCACGGAGTGGATTTCTATTGATGTGGGTTTTCTTGACAAAAAATAAAAAAATGGAATGGATTTGAAAACAGATAACAATCGATCTGAGTTTTGAAGACGAGACGGACACTGCGTGAAAAATCAGGGGTGTGGCGTGAGTGCGTGTGAAGCCAATTAATTGCGTGTGTCTCACGGCCAATGCGTGAGAGTTGACAGCTACATATGTCAATGTTTTGTTAGCCATTAGCAATTTGGGAAGCTGCTAATGTTGGCATGCAACAGCTTACAGTAATTTCACCTTCAGGCTTTGATAAATGTGTCCAAAATATGAGCTTAGACTGCAGTATTTGCTCTTTTTTTTCGCTATATCAATATACAAACTCCTACTTACTCCAATACCAAGCACTTATGAAGCCTCCTCCATTGTTGCCATCCCCAAAAGTCATGTTTCTATGTTTCAAATGATAAAAGATGAAACATGTTTTGGACCGTGAAGCCACATGTCCACATGCTAAGCTGACCTGTGTTGTAGTGCTAATGACTAACAATGAATCTTACTCTATTTCGTCTCACTTCATTGATGTCTGGAGTTTGCTTCACTATGACCTTGATGAAGGCCACAGACTGAAATGTCGTGGTCTTAAATCAAGTTGTCTCTACAAGTATTTCAAAGGTCTTATTCCTCTCTGAGCACCTTGGATGTTGATGAAGTTGTGAAGTCAAGGTAAAGGTGGGTTTGTTGGAGGAAAGGGGTGTGAAAAAAGCAAGTCCCCACCAAATGATCCCTGCTGCACAGAGCTGACGATCACATGTGATGTTTAAACTGAAATGTGAAAAAATATGATGTCTGACATGTGATTATGACGAATGATAATGCAGAGTTACCTTTACCTCCCTACAAACAAATATCACGAACCAACACAGACACGGTGTGTGGGACCAGCTGTGTGTGAATCAGCAGCATCAGAACAGCTGCAGAAGAAGAAACCGTGGATCAAATAAAGAAAACAGAAAACTCTGAACACAAACAGCTGAGCAGGAAAAACACACACAGCAGTCCAACTGGCAGACACAAGGGAGAGTTAGGCTGATCTGAATGTCTTTCAGTGCTCAGTGTCAGCTCTGAAAAATGTCACAGTATCATGTAAATCATAAAACCATGTTGTCGCCTAGCAGCAGGAGAAATACAGCTGTTCCAACATGACTCTTTCCTCCCTCTGCGTGCTATAATGATGTCTCTGCTCCTCCAACACCTGCTTTATGACTTTATTTCCTGCTCCCCACAGATCATATTCCATCTCACAACAATGCTTCATCATCAGCTTCTCCTTCTTCTTCTGCTTCTTCTTGGGTAACAGTTTCACAGGAAGTGAGTTTCATGAAGTCTTCCTGTTTCTTAAGGGAGATTGTCCTTCAAATGTGAGTCATGTTTAATGTGAAGCACAAAGAGGAACAGCAGCTGGACTTTTTGTATTATTCACTCCACACCTCGGCTGTCCCCTTACAAAGTGATATGAGAGGAGTGTAAATAGGCCGTGTCCATGAATCAAATATGAAACATCTCTGCTCCTCAGCTGAATGAGTCTTCACAGAGAGAGGAGCTGTGAGCCCTAAGCTGCAGATAACAGGCAGCCAGCGAGCAGCTGCTGAATAATACTCAGTGTTTACACTTGTTCACATCACTTTCTTTTATCAGACGAGCACATCTTGTCAGCCTGGAGTGTGTGCACGGTCCCACAGGAGCTACCAGTATTATCAGAGGGAAGCAGCTCCTCTCTGCACACAGGCAGGAATATTATTAACAAGAGTTACTGTTCCACTGACAGCTCCTCCTCTGCAGCACGCAGTCTCAGGGGCACAGGAAGTGCACCGCACAGTGTATGTGTGTGCGTGTGTGCATCTGTATATACATGCATGTGCTGCATCTTCATTACAGCTCAGTGAACTGAAGTGTTTTAGCTGGTTCAATCAAGCTAATTGCTAATTATAAGCCTAAATGTAGAACTTAGCTCATTATGTTAGCTTCAGAGGCTTTGAAGGCTCAGGATGCTGGAGGCGTGGCTTCCAGTGACTGACATGAAGCTACCATGGTGTTTCTCCAGCTTTCAGCTCGATAGCTGGTCTTTTTATCTAAAATATTCCATTTCTGACTTGGGATTGTCGGCGTTAACAATAAATTTACAGCATGAATCATGTATGTACAACAACAATCAAGTTAGCATGAGCAAACTCAACAAGTGTGCCACCCTCTTCTCCACATATTGTCACTTCTGGCTCCAAACCAACATGGAGACAGTTCAGGATGACTCATGGTTTTTGAACGTGCTAACCATAGTTAATTCAGGAAACTGGACAGTTGTTGCCCTTTTTGTCTTCTCATCAAGTTATACATTATTATACTGACACTGGTTGTAATGCAGCCCTTCAGATTGCTGTTTGCTAACAGCGAGATAACAGCAGAAGAAGAGGGTGGCAGAGTAGTGTGTCGGTGAAACAGAAATAGTGCTGTGAGAAAACTAGCTGTCAGGTAGTTGTCCCCTGCAACAACCTGGCGAGTCAAACTGAAGACAAACCAAAATATGGTTGTGCCCTCACAGACTGTGTTATTAAGCTAAGTTCTACAGCAGGTAAACCACTCAATTGTTTGTTGAAATCATTAGGACAGAGCCAGGCTATCTGCTGTTGCGCTCAGCTAAGCTAACTAGCTCAGACAGCAGCAGAAAAGAAACTATCACACTGAGCATCTTCATCCTCTAAGAGTGAACTGAAACTTTAAAAGAAGAGACAACAGAGCTGATTTCTGTCTCACAGGAGAGATGTCTGGAGGCCACAGAAAGCAGAATAAATTTATGTTCGGATTTCTCCAATATTTTATCAAATAAAGTTTGGAAAAATATCTTGCAAAGTTTCCCAAAAGATTCCACATCATTAAATTGAACCTGACAGCTCACAGTCTGTTGCTTAAACTAATGAAGATGTGCAGAGCTTCTAAAGCTTCAGGTTATACACCAGAATAAACCCAGCAGCTCCAACGTGTTCAAACTAATGTATACGAGTCATGTTTTAATGATGAGGTATCAAAAATACTTTTTTTTAATTGTAGTGTTGCTGTCTGTAAACAGTTATATAAAATGCTGCGTCAGACAGCTAGGCTTAGGATGAAGCATCTGCCCCACATTCAGAGGCTTTAGTCCTCACTGCAGTGCTTGCTGGTTTGACTCATGACCATTTATAGCATTTCACTTCCTCTCCACTCCCAACGTTTTCTTTCCTCAGCCATCTTAACCAATCACAGTACAAAAAATAACTCCAAATATTTAACTTTCTGCATCCTGCAAAAACTTTTACTGGTGGTACAAAATGTTGCTGATGAAATAGTCCAAATATGGTTTTTAATTATTTCTGCAGAACAAATAATGATGTAGCAAACACTAAAATCACATGGCTGATCAGCTGACCCCTGCTACATGCAATAAATTGATCTCATCAGCTTGTTTTGTCTCCAGATAAAATGAAACACGGCCAACACTATGGAAGCACAACAAAACAAACTCCTGAACTCAGTCTCTAAATTTCATTTGTGTTTATAAGCTGAGTCCCCAGCCTCTCTCCTGTCTCAGCCAAGCATGAACCAACCAGCCAACATTAATGTTAGACATCCATTTCTTTTTTGAAATCAAAAAGTCAGCCAAAAAGTATTCTTAAGTCTCCACATGAAATCAATATTTAGCTACATTAACCCATTTGTCTGCCAGAATTTTAAATGAACAGAGAAATGCATCTTTATTTCTTTTTATAAGAACTGTGGCAGAAAATATTAATTCCAGTATTGGCTTTATAAATCAGTCCTGGTCTGGCTCCATCTGAGGATGATATGACCATCATTGTGAGCAGAACTAATTCTGCGTTTGAATGAAATCTGTAAATAACCTGATTTGTAAAGAGGGAATTAAGGTCAGATTATACTGCAGCGGGAGCCTCCAAACACTCACATGAACACCATGATATCTATGTAAACAGAGGACTGAGGCTTCAGCAGAGCGTCTCTGAAACCATCTGCAGAATATTCAAAGGAAATTCAGTCATGTACGGCAGACCGTCTCTCCTATGTGCTCTGATCTGAGCCAAGTCTCTGCGTCCACACAACCGTCCTCACGCTCTGCTTATGCATTCCTCACAACCATCTCAGCTCCATGGTAACAAGACAGAGCCTTCATGGCCCCCAAGCGTACCATGGAGTTAATGAAATCCTGCTCCTGTTCTCTTTGAGATCCACACAGTGACAGACCGCCTGCTTTAAAGCCTGTCCAGCTTCATTAACACAGCAAGAAGAGTGTGCAGGGACAACGATAGGCTATACGCATTTCTAACCCTAAAATGTAAAGAAAGGAGGGAGTAAAATCTGTCAGTCTAAAAGCTCACTCTGGATGACCTCATGATCTGAAGTCATATCCAGTAAATGAAGCCTCACAATCTAAACCACCAGGTCATCATGTCACTGTCAGCTGTGGAGCCAGGAAACAGGAGGAGGAGGTCATAACAGCAGACAGCTCATTTATCTGACAGTGATGCTGTCACACGACCTCTCTCTGAGGTTTACATCACTCTGCTCTAAGGTGGACTAAACTGTGAAATCGACACATCTCAACACACAAACGGCTCCTTTCCCGTCAGTTCCTCCTGCTGCTCGTGACTCTGAATATCCTCTGCTGGTTAGTCCCAAACTTTTTATCTCCTCTTTATCTCAGCAGCTTTCCATTAACTGACTGACGTGTTTGTTCAGGACTTTTAGTTCACTGGTCACCTTCCTCTCGAAGTGAGGAGGAAACACAAGAGGGGAGACCTCGGAGTGAGGCTAAGCTAACACTTTCACTCTGTGAGTGCTTAGGCAATCTTTAGCTCATGTTTGATTGAACGGATCACAGCTTTGAGAGTTTAGTTCAGCAGCTTCACTGCAAAAACAGCCCTACTAAAAATAAGCAAAATATCCTCAAATTTGCTACAATTTCCTTGTTTTGAGCAAAAAAATCTGCCAATAGGGTAAGAAAATTTTGCTTGGCTAGAATTCTTAAAACTAGCCTATAAATCTAGATGGAACCTGTCTTGAAACTAGATAAAATGTCCTTGAATTTGAGAAAAGTTTGCTCATTACAAGCATTAAAAAAAGTTATTTTTAAGAAAAGTTCACTTAAATTTTGTGTTGTGCTTTTTGATTTAGCTTATTTCAAGAATGTTTTTACTTAATTTAAGATTTAACATGTTTTTCATTTAGTAAAAAAGTCTTGGAATATGATAGATTTTCTTAAAGTAAGACATTGTCTTTCTTGTCTAGCTGGTTTTAAGAAATCAACCTCCAACTCCAAGAAAAACAATACGCAAAACTAACTTAGAATAAGACACAATTTCTTAAAAACGAAACACAAACGTGTTTTTATCTAAAATCAGGAAACCAGAGGCAATCCTGTTTGCTTTCCATTTGTTAAAAAGTCAAATCAGCTGACAAACAGTTCCAAAAGCACAATTCTCAACAACTCACCCATCATCTTCGGAAAATACTGTCTTTTGTGCTCTTTAAAAGGAATATTGCAACATTTTCATTGTTTTCTGTCTTACCTCAGTCCCCAGTCCATAACACACAGGAAGAGACCACTTTCTTGACTGTACGTCCAGTACCAATTATATTGAGAGACTTCCAACCAAAGCCACTAGCATAGCTTAGCTGGAGTATACGGGTACACTCCAGCCGGCCTCTGGGTACAGGCATATCAGATAACTGTTGACGGTCAGATGGATTCAACTTGTGTTTGTGTGATTTCTTAAACTGAGAAATTGTGTAACTGATCTTGTTCTTAAAATAAGTCAAATAATCTTGTTTTTCTGTTGGGACTTCATTCAAACCTCCGTTGTGGCTTGTTACCAGCAATACTTGCTTAATTTTAGCTGAACTTTCTAATGAAGATTTTATTAAATATATTCTCTTGAAATAAGTTTTTTTTCTAACACACATATTGCTTGTCAAGATATTTTTTCTTTTTAGGTAAAATTTAAGAACAAGTTTCTAGAAACAAGCTTTTTTTTCTTTCTTAGAAATCCTTTTTTGCAGTGTTCATGACCAAATAAAACCATCTTAAATCACCTCTCCGGCAGTAAACAGTGTCCCAGCACAGAGAGTAACTAACCTCTGAACATAAATGAGCATCAAAGCTAGCAACGTGTTTTACTTTGACTCAGGAGAAACCAAAGCAGAGCAGAAACTAAGAGGCTCCTTACATCAGCCAGGTGAGTAGAAACAGGGCTGCATTTTCTGCATATGTAGGCTATCTGCTCATAAGCTTATTATATGTAGGAGATGAAGTTAACATTCATTCATACTCACCAACACACAGAGCAAATCTCTCAGGTCTGAACAAACTGTCACATGAGCTCTGTCCATGCTCACCTCTTCTTCTGCCCTGTCTCTACCAACTCTTAGCTACATGTCTCCACCTGTTAGCGCCACCTGTAGATCAGTGGGATTCTGTCACAATTTCTTTCTCACTGTTCAAGTGATGTATGTGGTTGCATCTCACTGCTGGTTCCTCCTGCAGGTGCATGAGTTAGACAAACAGATGTATACACAAACATGCTGAGAAACATCAGTTTCCTGACACACACTCAGCGTTGTGTTAGTGTATTTTGTGTTTGTTCTGCAGCAGACCTTAAGATGCATGCTTTAAATAGATCACTGTACACACAGAAACTCGCAGAGACTACAGGGTAACCACTAAACCTCTTCCTTCACAGAGCGTGACAGCGGCGTTAGCTCTCAGCTGGTTCCTCTTCTCCTCCTCTTCCCTGACAGTGTTTAACAGAACCAAACACCTACAGCAGGTATGACACCGACGGAGTGTCTGCTGTGCTGAGCTGTCAGTCACTTCCCATCTCAGTCGTGTGCAGAGATTACCATAAATAAAGGTTACAGTGAGTAAGAGGCAGCTCACATGAACAATCACAGACTGAAGTGAAAACGGCAGCAGACGGCCTCCTGACATTTCTGCTCTGCTGAACATGTATGAGCTGCTTCTCAGTGCACACAGGAGCTGAATTTGCTCCTGAATGTCGCATTCAAAGACAAATGTGTGATACACAAAGAAAGACAGTCACTGATTCTCCAGATCCTTCATATGTCAATGAAACAATAGCTCTTAACCTCCCCCACAGCAGAGTCTCAGGAGCCGTTTTCCATTAAACCCTGGATTTAACCTCCATGACCCCCCCACACGTATACACAAAGCTCCTCCCTCCCCCACCTGATAAGGGAATTAAATTATCACTCCTGTGAGATATGAACCCCCAGAAGTCTGAGCTCTGAGTGTTACCAGCTGGAAAATAAGGGTTTAAACACACGGAGGAGAGTCGAATAAACTGAGTCACACTAAATCAAATGTTCACAAAGGAAACAGAAATACTGCTGCATCCTCTTCCTCTATCACTTCATCATAACCATCCTCTCTCTGCCGCCTTCCTTTCTCTTCAGACTTTCAACAGACTGAGCTAGAAGCTGTGTACAATTTGGTTTGTTAGGCTGAAACACTTGGTGTGTGGATGCAATCCGTGAGCGGCTTCCAATGGTTGACATTTTGTCTTGCATCATTTCCTCGCACTGACAGCAGCAGGAAACGTGGCAAAGTGAAACATTTCCTTACAGATTACACTCGCAGGCATCAGAGTTAGTGTCAGAGTTTGTTCAAGTGATAGATAGGAGGTGGTACAGCTGACATGTCTGATCATTTAGGCTCTGATTCTCAAAGACTCTGAGGTGACTGGGATCACCTGTGTTTGCACTGGTTATAATCCTGCTGTTAAATACTGAAAAGCTCGATCAAACTAGAAGATATCTGACGGAGGATGATGGCAGAGGAGATCGAAAGTTCCAGGATTCAAAGTAAAAGTCGCAAACTTGCAAATGTTGGTGTTACAGCCAAATATTCCATGATTGGGGTGTTTCATCAGCTCACAAAGATTGTTTTAGACATGAAAGTGAAGAGATTTCGTTCTTAGCCAGGGGCTGAAAAGTTGTCCACATCTGAAACCAACACGGCAATAGAAGAAGCAGAGCTTAAAAATCAAATACAGTTTTAATTTCCTGAATTTTATCCTTTTTTTGCACAGAGTCAATGAAAAATATTAGAAACAAATGAGTGACTGCAGTGTAAGGTAAAAAAAAAAAATCCTATGTGTCATTGGATATTTTGACATGAACATTTTACCAGATATATATGTCAGGCTGCTTTTCTTCAAGGGGTGTATTCTGCTTTCCTTTATTTTTAACATTGACATAAAATAATGCCGAATGTAAGCACAAAAAAATAATATTCCTATGTTGAAGAAATCTCAAAATCTGTCCATAAACTGCTTAAAACACCCTGTTCTTGAAATACCACAAGGTCTTAATGAGACTTGATGAAAAAATAACTTCAGAGTGTAAGAATCTCATAACTGGTTCATGTAGGGGTGGGCCTCAAACACCAAGGTCTGCTCATAATTCTGCAAAAGTAGGCCTCCAGAGGACTGACCAATCAGAGGAAAGAGGGTTTGTAGAGCTAGGAGCCTTGAAGAGACAGCCGCAAAATCAAAGCATTTCAGACAATGGGTGAAACAAAGGTTTCCTGACATAAAGCTGAAACAGGGGTATCAGAGGGGCAGTTTTAAGACTAAAAAAAGAATAAGACCCATGCTTGAAGTTTAAAGAAACAAAAGGTTTTACACGTTGAAGCCATGAATTCATTGAGTTTCTGTCTTTTTTGCTTTTGAACACTCAAAAATAACAGGATGTTATAAGAGGAAATAAACAGATACTCAAACACTGCCCTGTGTGATACCCTTATTTTCCATTTCTGTTTCCATCACACATGTGAGAACATTCCCATTTCATCACATAGCAGTCATCCATCAGCTCCACCCTGAGCCACTCTGAGGACGACGCCCTGAAGGAAAACACGGCTTCAGTAATCTGCAGCAGATTCACACAGTATACAGGAAAAAAAAAATCACAATAGGTCTATGTCAGTTCAAACTAAACTCAGGTTCAGATCTCCAGCACAGTGATCCTGATGTAACGCAGTGCATCCTGACAGTAACAGGATAGATTAACTTCATAATGTTCAGATTTAACGTCCTCCTTATGATGACTGCCGGTAAAGACAGCACAAAGTATTGACCCTGGATCTTTCCGAGCACTCAGCAGAGATTAACTGAGCCTTGAGTGAGTAACATGATAAACATTGATCCCAGGTACACTCTCCTCCTTCTGAACACCTGCTAATAAAATCATCATCAACATTATCCATGCTTTCATATTGAGCCTGCACAGGTGGAGGAGCGGTTACCTCGGTGACGGAGAGAAAGGTCACGTCACTCTCTGTGCACGTGTATGTGTGCACATGTGAAGTGCAACACAGTCGTTTTCCTGTAAATATGTACGTCCATGTCCAGGTACATGAAGCCGGGTATGAGTACGCTGTCAGACCTGTGTGATGCTTTATGCTGCATCATGGAGTATATACTGGACTACGTGGAGCCTTGTGAAGACATGCACACCTGTAGTGAGGTAAGTTCATACAGACAGATTCATTACTGTCCTTTGAATAAGCCCAAGAAAGAGAAATCTTGAAATGAGATTATCAGCGCCAATATTGCTGGTTACAGGTTGTTTTAAATTGCTACTTCTTACCTTCCAGTTCAGGTCAACCGGGACCAGAGTGAAATAAGGTATGTCTCGGTCTCTATGACAACACCAAACCGCAGGACAAAGTTTAGTGAGAAGAGATAAAACACAGAGATCTGTGTTTTATCTCTGCTGAAAACAATTTCTATGACTAATTTTGTAGTGATGGTGGACACAGAAGCCATACTGTCCGACAGAAAAAGGACAGAAGATTAGAAGAAAGCCAAACAGGAGAGTGATACAGCCCGAGCTAAAGGCTAATTAGCCTATAACACAGTTAAACACAGGGGTTAAACTGTTTGTGATAATGTTCATTCCAACTCACATGCAACAGTTTTTCTGCAGTGGTCTGTTTAAACTTAGAGCACTGGACTGCCAGCTGTGATAAATAAAGACGCTACTAAACAAAATACAAACTGACAGTGTTTATTTGTTGTCACATAGGCTACAGATACCTCGGAGCTCAGGGCTGTTGATAGCGCTACATACATACAGCCATATGTCTGCTTGGTATCACATTTCAAACACTACATAACTGTGCTGATAAATACCTTAACTCTGCGCGTTGTATCCAGTAAAAAGTTGTCTTGAACAAAGACAATTTGCTTCAATCCGATATCCATTTCATTCCTTGCTAAAGGTAGTATACGACAGTGTGCGGAGACTCCGGGCCACAAGGTGGCGAGGGAGTGCAATTAAAACAGATGCTCAGCATCTTTAACAGTTATTTCTTGGTTCATTTCATCTCCCAGAGAAGGTCCCTCCCGTCTATTTGTGCTGAGTCACAGTTTCTCTGTAAACAGTAAGCTCCACAGATGCTTCACTCTGTCTTCCTTTAACTTTATGAAGCTGAATTTTTCTGGAATATTATCAGGATACAGTAAAAGTCAGAAGTCAAGTTTTGTTTGTTTTGTGTATCCATCATTTTCTGATGCATTCAGGAAGTCAGGAAATCTGACTGCTGATTGTCTTTAGTCCCGCAGCATCCAGCAGGTTTGTGTCTCAGTGTAAATGTTTGATCTAGAACAGACTGTTGGCTGCTCTTCATGCAGATATATGTTTGAAGAGAGAAATAAATCTGCCTCAGATGTCATTATGATGGACTGTGTTCCACCTGTCTTTGCTCTCCATACAGACTGATTTTCCTGCCGACACCTGATTGGTCAATATTACTCAGACTACAGACATCAGAGCACTTCCCAAATCACAGACTGGTTTTACAGGTGGACAGAGTGCTAGCTTTTAATAAAGGTGAATATATGACTTATTAAGACTCATTGTTTCCATAGAAACAAGCGAGTCACTTCCTGCAAAAGGTAAAGAAGAATAGGAAGCAAAACAGCACCTGATGAAGCTCCACAGCAAAGCCTTTCTGAATTAGATAAATCCAGGCACTGTTACACCTGAGGATGTGAAGGTCATCTGAAAGTGGAGCTGCATGCACAAATATACGTGATGTGTTTTTTTCTGAGGTGATCCTGTGGTCTGTATGGTAAGGTAGAGGCACAAAGGTGAACCAGCTAAGTTTAGAACACAGATCACGTCGCAGGTTCACTTTCTGACTTCTGGGTGAAACTCCTGCTTTGTTTGAGTCACCAGCTGCTCCTCAGTGACCTTTACATCAGGACACTAACAGCAGCTGATCACAGGGTCAGGGGTTCATACAACAACAGAGAGAGCCCAGCCTCACATACAGCCTGGAGCTCAGAGTCTCTTACATGTGCTAAAGGGTTTGTTTGTTTCATCAGCCGCTGTTTGTATGAAGCTTTTTAGCACAAATAACTAAGGCCCTGATGAGTTTCATTTGAAGTAAATCAGATGTTGAGTGCAGTGAACTCCAGGATAGAGGTCAGAGGTGCAGGCACAAAAACGAACTCCTGTCCAGTCTCTGTTTTGAAAAGTGTGTCAGCATCTGCTGCTGAGATCAGTTTGCTGTTTTTAGCTTTTTCTGCTTTCCTAATGAGACCATTAGCCATGCATTGTCTCCCACCATGTTTCAAACTGAAGAAATAAAAAGTTTGATTTAATTCAGTTTAAGATAAAGAGAGAGTAATCGCTTTGTTTCTTATTATTAAATGAGATTACGTGTCCCTCTGTTGAACTGAGAGTGAGTACAGAGGATGAATCAGTGAATGATTTCAGACATAATCTATGAGTCACATAAGTAGCTGCAGTAAGAATTAATATCCTCTGTTCACACTTCATAAATCCCTTTATACGGTTACACCTCACGCACACTCCGGTTTATGAGACGGTAACCTCTAACAAGTCTATCTCTGAACAGATCCCGCTGCAGGATGTCTGAGTGTCTGCTTTTATCTCTTTTCAAATGTTGAACATCACTGTGGATCAGGGCTTCATGAGGTTACATTTTGTAACTTTAAAACGTCTTAGATGAAAAAAAACTCTCCAGGTTTTAACACCCATCAGTTAACAAACCGTGTCTGCAAATACTTTTCGTTCATCCAGAGCATAAAAACAGTGAAAAGTGATCTGTGCAAGGATAAGAAACATAATTACACCTTTTGTTTTCAGGGCACCTTACACCAGGATTTGTGTCTCTGTATTTACACTCAGAGCTGCAAACACAGCAACATCTCAGTCGGTTATGTAACTACAACTTTCAACTCCAGCTTTTCTATTCCTGAGGTTGGATTCTGCAGACAGAATAAAGAAAATGAAGACGTTCTGGGTTTGTCGCTTTGTTTTCTCCCACGCTCTCTTTCTCTCTTGTTCATGCTCTTTTGTCTCTGAGAGGAGCGAGGAGTCTTTGAAGCAGCTGACAGAGGAGAGCGGGAATGTGGCAGCAGTTTCTCTCCTCACTGTTTCATATCACAGATATCTGGTCACAGCTTGATAAAATATACATGTGAACCACTGCATGATGATAAATAGATTCATCTGAGTGTGTATGTTACACACCTGTAAAGGTGTGCAGGAGCCAAACTCAGAGTCACATTCTAACTGTGATGTTTCAGGTATACACATACATGATGATCAGAAACACCTGATCAGAACATCTCTGACTGTTTATTGCACAAATTCAAAAAGACAGAAAATAAAGATTTCATGACTCTGCGTGAGTCTGTTTTTCTGTTTCTGAGTCAAACTCTGGCTGCTTGTTAAAATTAGACCCAACTCTCTCCCTCTCTGTCACTCTCTGGTTCACTCCTTAAAGCCTCTGAAGTCGTCTTGTTGAGGAGAAGTTTTCTGTTTTCTGCGTGTAAAGAATGAGGCGTCTTTTCTGACATCTCATTTCTTCAGCACGAACTCGATCGAGGGCATGTTTAGTTTCACTTCCTTCCTCTATTCCATTTCCTGATTTCCTGTTCACGGCCGCTCTGTGTTAGGCTGCAGCCTGCTCTTCTCACAGATTATAACCCTGTGTCATGGAAAACACAACAGAACAACAGGAGGCTCAACAAGTTCAGGCTGTCAGAGCTTAATTCACAGAATATTTTCAACAAACCTCAGTGCTATGTTTTCAAACTGATCCTGTGGTTTTAAACTCAGGTGCTGTCTCAACATACACACATACACACACAGGTTTAGAACAGAGTATTTCATCATGGACCGTCTTACATGTTCTGAGGTCTAATGAGGAACAAATGGAGAAAGAAAAAGCCGTTATTGATGTCTTCACTACAAAGACAAAAATCTTACTGGGTCTCCCTCTTAAACTCACCCTGTTTCCCACATATAGGTGGTATCATGGCAGATAAAAGAACTAACCAGATGTATTTGGCTGCACAGAAATATTTACCTGACATTTTTTACTTTTTCTGTTTTTTTTCCCTCCTAAAATATCCAAATATTCATCTCAGACTCTTACAGGAGTGTTTGATATCAGCTGATTTCCAGATAGAGTTAGAAATAACATCAGAGGAGACTAAAATAAAATTAGAGCATCTTAAAGTCACAACTCCCAAAGCTCCTGTTATTCTTGGTGTGTTTTCGTGTTGTGTGTGTAGAAAGACTGATGTAACGTGTGTTTGTGGTCAAGAACCCTCCTCTGTAACAAAAATCTCTCTCTCTGTAGGGATGCATGCTTTCTGTAACTTTGTCAGACACTTAGCAGCACAATCTGAGTCTGTAAGGGACAAAAACAAGAACTAGAAGTGGACAATCTTTGAACCATCAAGGGTTATGTTACATTATTAGGATGGAGAGACACACAGCAGGCACAGAGACTTTGTTAACCTGTGAGTTATTTAGACTTCAAATGTCTAAAATAAGACTCATCACATGAAACACTAGAAAAAAATGAATGAACTGAAATTTTTCTAGTAAAGATTCTAAATATCATCAACTTAATCTCTCTAAAACTCTGTATCTGCTGCCTTTATTTTGGTCTCTGACAGCTTACTGGGGATGGGTACTGTAATAGGTACTGAAATAGGTACTGACTAAATTCCTTCAGTAGTATCAAGTACTGTTTCCTGTAAAAATCAAACGGTACCATGTTTCAGTACCTGCATCCTTTTGACTGTAAGGGAGTGGAAGAGTATGCGATTTTCCATTCTGGACTTGAACACAGCATTGCAAGGCTATTTACAGGTGGTCCCAGGGCTAAGAATGAGTTCCGTTGCCAGATGCGTTGTTACCCGAAATCCCTAAATACATCCCTAAATACATCCCTAAATACATCCCTAAATACATCCCTAAATACATCCCTAAATCTCTAAAAAACTATCCAAATACATGGATTATACTTCATACTCATGGGAAAACAGATCCTGCTTTCCTTTTTGTGTCCATGATGTGAAAAAGGTGAGGATACTGAGAAAGTTACTGAGCGTAAAAACAGACAATCTACACTATGACAGGACTCAAGACAAAGTGGACGATACTGTTGACCGCGTAGCACTGCAAAGCTGTGTATTCATACGCGTCAAAAACTAGTACACATCTTAGAAGCTTACGAATGGAGCAGCGTAACTTCAAAACCTTCCCTATTTTCATATGTACATATCTATTGGCATCGTAAAGCCAAAGCAGCGTAACGAAAACCAACTAAGTCAAGGACCTCCTGTACTGAGAAATATGTTGAATGGAAAAACTTTGAGATTTTATTATTAAAGAAATTAATTTTATTTCCACATTAACACACAAAAGTATCAAAAAATGGGACTGTTAAGTACTGACACCAATTGCTAGCTACAGGGCATTGTTAAATACTGTTCCAAATGTGAAAGGTATCCATCCCTACAGCTAACTTGGAGTCTTTTATCATTTCCAGTTTTAAAGAAGAAACCTGGAAGCATCACTTTGGGCTTTTGTTGTCATTTTGCAGACATAGTTTTCAACATTTTCCTGCAGGCTGTCGATAATAGAGTCGGACTGCTGCAGCATCTTAAATGAGAACTTGGATGCACAGAGAAATGCTGTGTGTTTAACCACATAGTCCGGTACACATTTCCTCTTCACGTTAAACTGCTGATTTTTACCAAGTCAGGCAAAAACCAACCTCTGATTATGTGGTGCTTCCTCTGAACGCAGCAGCGTAGTGGTTGAGCTGCGTCTAGACTCAGTAATTGTTTCATTACAGCCTGTAAAGCTGGAATCAAAGACCAGAATATTCTGGTCAAACATCAACTCTGCAATGTTTCATTCAAACAGTTTGAAAGATGAAGCTGCTCAGTGTCATGCACAGAATACACATTCTTCATGTTTCATCATCATTTCATCAGCTCAGAGACTGGCCCCACATACTTCTGTATCACAGCAGTATCTGGGTTCTTATGGCCCCTCTTTAAAGGAGTGAGTCACTTTACGGCCCACACAAATCTCTGAAACAGTGAATACTGCAGACAGAGCTGCTGATGCATTGTACTTTGAACACAGCCAACACCGCAGCAGGATTTAACCCTTTAGGGCCCATTATATCCTCAGAGAAGAGACCAGACAGGCTCTGTGTGGCCCCGCCCCCTCTCTGCCTTTGTCTCAACCCCTTTAGAGGTCCCCTGGGTGAGGCCTCAGAGGCGTCCCGTCTTCTGTTAGCAGCCAATGATAAAGTAGCTGCCATGCTGCTCATGCATTATGCAGGACGAGGGGAAGCGAATGCACCCTCAGTTATGTAAATTTAACTTTGAGGAGGCAGAGGGAGGAAAAGTTGCTGTCGGGGGCGTTGACATCCATGTTGAGTGGAGCAGTGATGCGTCACGTGGTGAGTGAGTGTGTGTGTGTGTGTGTGTCTGGGTGTGAAACGGGAAGCTGGAGTCTTGATCTACTGACACACATTTGAAACAAAGTTCAAGAACAAGCCTCGTAAGGTCAAAACAAACATGTAAAACAAATAAACGCCGACTTAAATGACTTATTCCTCTCTGAGCTTTATGGCTCAGGGTCCTGACAGTGTCAAGATCTTCTCTGTGCTTGATTTACCCTCCGACTGAAAGGAACTCTGCACTTTACATCCAAAACAAAACAAACTACAAACAGTAGTCTGAGCTTTTTGTGAGCTGATATAAAAACAACACAGCAAAGAAACAAGCACCAAGCAAAGACCGACTTACAACAGAAAACCATCTCTCAAATGATTCAGCTCTTAACTCAACACCAGACTAAGGATGAAATTCAAAAGTTTGTCACTCTGCATTGTTCGCTTTTTCTATACAGTTGGTTTCAGTTTGCAAAGATTTTGCAAATGTTTTCATCTTTGCAAGGGTAGACATGATCAAAAAAGCAAAAGGGTAGCAAAAGTAAAAAAACAAAATGAAAAATAAACTCAAACTGAATTACACCAGCCTGTAATGGTATTAAACAATAACTTCATAATAACATTCCATCTAATCGTAACACGCTGCCTAAAGTTGTCATAATTTGTAAAAGAAATTCAAACTTTTTCTAACAGCTTCACTGAAAACACAGAATCCCTCTCATGTCCCCTGTATGTCTGTGACATACTTCCTGCGGCAGAGGATTGTGGGTCATAACAGGCAAAAGCATGCTGATCAAGCAACAACCTCCAGCCATTAGATGTAAAAACTATACTGAAGTGTAACAACCTGCAGTTCATTGAATCACCACCTGAGAGGCTACAGAAGCACCAGACACCACACACACCCATTAAAAAAGCTGATCTTTATGGTAGAAATACTCAAGTTTACAGCCTGGAGACGCGCATACTGCCAATGCTAGCAAGGAGGCTAGAGGCTCCACCTCTATGCTGCAAGTTAGGTTGACCAAACTTAGGCTGAGACAGCATTTCCAATAAGGCGACAACCATCAGCAGTCTTCAGGGTGACGTCAGAGACTATAATTCTGAATTTTACTCTGCAAAGTAACAATAAGCAGAAGAATATCCTGGTATTTAAGAACATCCTGGTAGTTTTTTAGTATTGATTTTGAAGCACAGCTGGAAAGAACTGGAAGAGGAATTCTGGGTAAAGCAGTCCAGAAACATGAAGCACTAAAAGTGATGCTGCCTGCTTTCAAACACATGATGCACCTGTGCTCTGGTTTGCAGGGCTGTGGGTAGAAGCGTAGTACGGCTGATTTGTGTGTGAATGCAGCTTGATCACAGCCCGGGTGTGAGTAAGACATTCAGCCATGCATAAAACAAACCAGGCCTATAAATAGACTCCCCCAGTCTGGACCAGGCAGAGCATACAAACCCTTAACACATATGTCATCATGTCACCACTGACAGCAAACTCTGACTTATTCATGACTCCTGATCACTCATTGTATTTCTAACAGGAAATGGACCAATCAGCTTCTCCTCTTTCAGTCACAACTTGCTTTCTCCGAACTCAGAGCGTAGAATGATCCGGGGTCAGTTTCCAGTGATGACATTACGATCCTCTCAGGCCGAGCAGCAGATACTTTATTGGATTGTGGAGAACAGTAGCTGCAGATTGCACGTCCTGCTGAAGCTCTGAGTTAGGAGAGTTTTTCAGGATCAGGGTTTCATATCATAATAACCTGTTTCCATCTGCTGGGCGGGACGTTCACACAGCTCAGACTTTAATCACCTGTTTTACATCTGGTGAGAGCACAGGATCAATTCACATACTGTAGCTTGTGTGTTATCGAAGTGAGATCTGTGCAGCAGGTCTGCAGCTCAGGAGGAGAGCGTCTCCCTCACAGTGAGCTGTCAGCCAGCCAGACGTCCAGATTCTCTGTTCTGAAGGAGAATATTAATCTGGTCGAGGCCCGGCTGTCCTGTTATTGAAGCAGATGGTATCTGACAAACAGGAGCCACGTGGACTCATAGCTTGGCCTGCATGGATATTTATCTGATGCTACATATAAAAAATAAAGGCACAACCCCAAAGTGAAAAGCCAATCAGAGCTGAGGATGTTTTTTCGAGGCAAAGCAAACAAACTGAGTTCCCCATAAGATACTGCAACATACTATTGTTATTTCAATATGATTGAAATACTATGAAGTAACCCTGTGACAATGTCTCCAGCACAACAAAGCCTCATCACTCCACTTTATGTCCCTTCACCTCCAAAACCCACACACAGCAAATATCTCTGTGCATGTTATGATCAGTATTAACCTTTGGTGTTGTTTCAAAAAGTAGATATGAGTATTTTAAGGGGAAAAAATGGAAGTCAAGTGACTATTTTTATCAGTTCAGCTCACTTTACAAAGAAAGGAGGTTGCCCAGTCATGAAAGCCAGATTCCGTCCAATTCTTCGTCAATTTATTGTTTCATCGCCCTAAGTCGAATAAATTCAACACATATGTAGACAATAAAAAGCTTCACACAGTGGAAAAGTTCCGTTTTAATAGTCGGCATATGTTTTTATTCTTAGCCAAAGGATCTAGTCAATAAAAGTCGACCTTATATTCTGTGGGTAAGACTTATTTGCACAGTTTCCGCTAGCACAATACACAGTGGGGGCGGTTCCGAGTGCTTACTGAGATTTTAGAAAGTGGTGTTTTTTGCTAAAGTAAAGGGTTAGTATACAAAAACATAATGCCGAATGTTAAATGATCTTCCCTGCATTACGTTTGAGTAACAGTCATGCTCCAGAAGTTGTGGTTTTTCGCGAAGCAGTGAGGAAACTTTAAACCTGAATCATCCTCATGAAGTCTGGTGAATCGGCTCCGCTGCGAGGAGCACACATTGCGGTCACTTACCTGTGACATCTGCGGTCGGAGGTTGATCTCCTTCAGGTTGATGGACTGAGGTCTCAGGTTGTTGAGCAGGTGGCAGAGGAGGACCCCATCCCGGAGGGTCTGGGCCAGGTCGAACACCTGAGCAGACTCCCATGTCACGCGGTGGTTCGCTGGGAGCACCTTACAGTTGATGAGCCAGAGCGCGCACTGCCTCCAGTACTCCATCATGATGGGACCTCAGCGGCTCGAGCTGAAGGGGGACACGGCGAGCGATAGAGGCTGGGTCAGGACGGGTCGCAGGTTCGGATCAGACCGGGTCCATGTCCAGGGTGAGGATTGAGAAACAAGATGAAGAAGACGGAGAGCACGAGCTCAAAGAGAAGGAGCAGGAGCCGCTGTGTGGATGACAGTCCGCAAACTGAGACTGTGGATGGAGAACCCAGCAGGTCTCTCTCTCTCTCTCCCCCTCTGTCTCTCTCCCCTCCCCCTCACACACTTCCTCACCTCTTCCGCTTACACACACAGCAGAGTGTGTGACAGTGAAGATAAAACAAGAAACATAATGACACCACACACTGCAGAGACACAACCATGCATTAAATCATTTATATTCAGCCAGGATCAGCATGTGGCATGTTTTCTCTGTGTAATAATCGGAATAATTCTGTGAGTGATGAAACCAATAAGGGTTCATCTTTTCTGTCATATGCAGAGACTTCACTTCTTTCTCCATCATGAGTTGATGCGAACATGATGCATGACTCAGAAACAGTGCTGGGGGAGTTGCATCAGCTGTGTGCACTCCAATGACAAGAAGGAGTTAATTATAATAATCTTTTTTTAAACCAGAGATCTACAACACTAAATGCTGTGATTCAAAGAAAAAAAAAGTGTATCAGTGGTTTACGTCATAGATCCTAGGGTGGGAGAAAAAAAAACAATATATGATTTATATCTGATTTTTTTGTTTGTTTGTTTGTTTAAAAGTATAAGAATCAAGATTTTTTCTCAAAAAAAAAAAATTCAAATTCTTCATTTCAGTCTTTTTTTGTAAACTGGATCGGAAAAAAAGTTACCACTTTTGTCCAGCAGGGGGTGAAATGTTTCTCTTTGATTAACACCATGTGCATTTTATGGGAAAATTTCCCATCTGATATCATCTGCAGAAATATTCATCATCATTTAACCTTTTCTCATGGTCTGGTGTTAAAAAAGCAAACTAAAAATCATAAATATCGAAGAATTGCAATTCAAATTGAATCGGCACCCCAAAAATCGTAATAGAGTCGAATCATGAGAGCAGCATAACATCCCAGCCCTAATAGATACAGATTCAGCACACTTCTAGTGTTATCTGAGAGAAGAAAACCCCTGGGTTTACAGATCCATTTAATTCCCATTTCAGTTCAGTTTATCTGTATTTAAAAGCAGATTTAAGAGTATATCTAATTTAAGGTATAGCCTTTCTGTCTTTGTAGATACTCCATCAATGTATCTTGAGCTTTCCGGCTAAGGCATCAGCATAATACAGCTAACAGACAAAACCTGCTGCACTGCCAAAACTATGAGGTAAAACTCAGCCCTCAAGAGTTTTTGTCCCTCGTGGGAGTTGAAGACATGAACAGTCATTTTGGGTCACAGGGCGGGTAGCAATGGGGCTGCTGGACGGTTTGGCACTTAAACACAAAAACATGTTCCACAATGTCTGACCAGCAAAAGCTGAGGAAGAAAAAAGAAGAATTTAACTGCACAGATTTAATGTAAATACAGCTCTTTTATTCAGCAGACATGCAAAAATAAATAAATAAATAAATAAATAAAAACATACTGATAAATTTACCCCCATACAATCAATTTGTTAGACCTGGAACAAGTGATCCAGAGTGTCCCTCCTTTTCCCAGAAGAGTATTTAAACGTGATGAAACGCCAGCACACGTCTTTAACTGAACTACAAACAAGCTGCTGCAAAACAGAATTTTAACTTATGATTTATCTACTGAAGTATCAGTTATTAGCAGTGTTTACAAACCTTAGCAACATCTTTTAATGTCTTAGAGCAGAAATCTGCACCTTTATTTGCAGAAATGACTCACCAGAGTCTGTTTCAGCTCCTGCAGAAACATTTAAAATCTATTTGTGTGTTAAGCTCATTTACAGTGATAAATGTTTCTGTGAAAGCTGAGCAGGACTTAATGGCTCTGCAGCTGAACCCTCACATTTAAAGACCTGTACAGTTATGGAGTGGAGTCAGGTCTCCTGTGTTCTTTAGATTTAGTCTATTAACTGTTCACAGGAAGTAAAATTGGTTTTTAAACAAGAGAAGATAGATGTTAATAGCACAGTTTGGACTTTTTACCGACAAAAAGTTTGATTTATTTAGATTTATCTAAATTAAATTTATCTCAACTGTTAAAGTGTTCGTGTTTCTACCCTCATGCATTAAAAGAAATAGATTAATCAGAATATCAGACAGAAGTTCTCTCATATTTCTGATGCTCTCCTCATTCAGTCTCTCTGTGCTAACACCGCAGTCAGGTTGTCTGCTCTGTAAAAAAAACCCTCACATACTATCACCAAACTTCTGTTCTGACACAAAAATACTTAAACATTTACGTTAAGGACCAATGAAGAGGAGGAAAAGACTGGTGGCATGACACTAATGCAGGGACAATACCTGATGTGTTAGTTTCTAATGTCTGAGAACAAACTTTTCATGATGACAGAAATGTTTTAGACTTAGATTGCAGAGAATCCTGAAACAGATATGTGTGATAAAACAGACTTTTATTTATGCACTGTGAGGACAATCTTGATATAGTTCATTTTATATATTTGGCTGTTCATGATCCCCAATCTAAAGTGAGGTTATCAGCATCAAAATTGGTTATTTCCAATTACTATTTCTTTGTATCAAGGGTCAAGATCCATGCACGGTACATACACCTATAGTCCTCATCATGACATTATGCTGGCTGACATAAATTAGCAGTGAGGAATAAGTTGACAAGTAAAAAGAAACAGCCTAGGTCTGAGTACATTGTTCTTGTATGGGCACACACTGTACAGGGGGTGGGGGGGACTTTTTTAAAACTTGGCAATTCAAAAGATATACGATTGCAGATATAACAGCTCAGTTGACTGACAGACCTTGTGGCAGGAGGCTCAAAGCCTGCCCAATTTCCAATATGGCTTCCTCCAACAATTGGCTTCAAAATATTGTATTAGAAATAGATGGATGACATCATAGACTTTGTTTATTTTTGTACAGCCTATGATTAAAACCCACATGCAGCAGTTATTCTGCAGCGGTCTGTACAAACTTGGGAGTCTACCAATAAAATGATGAGCCAGGTTACATTTACTCTGCTGAGTGAGGTTGGAGTTGGTAAATGAGCACTGACACAACTAGGCTCCACTAACACTACACATTACAAACAGGTCTGAGAGCTTTTTTAGTAAGTAGCACCAAACAGATAGTCTGCTCACCTTCTAGACTCTAAACTACACTAAAAACATAGTTTACAAAACTTGATTGTTATCATGCACGCTTTTTTTTTTCTTCTTCGTTGGATTTATTAGCGGGGTACACTGTGTCGGGCTTCTATGGCGTCTTTTATCTGACAGATACAGCTTTGTGGCATCAGGCTTACACGCCGCCTACCACGAGAGGGCACAGTTTGCTGTGGAAACGCAAAAAGGATCAGGCTTAGCTGTACCAAACTGTGCCAAACAGTAATGAACCAAACCTGACTGCTTGGTGGAAACACGGCTAATGTCTCCATTCCAGAAAAACACTACAGATTCTGGCCACAGGTGTCACTGCAATCAACACCAAACAGAATGTCCTCACAGTGGCTTTAAAAAAGGCAGAGTGTTAACATTTCTCACATTTATCCAGCACATCATCACCTGTCTAAGAGCGCATTAATGATCAAACTGAGATTGGTTTATCTGTTATCACCTCTGTGAGAGAGAAATGAAAGAACGCTCATCTAACTGCTCCTTTTTTTTCTCTCTCAGGGATCACATCACATCTTTAAATGACTGTCAGAGGACAACCTGTGAGGCTCTACTTATAGATCAGGCTGTCTTTACCTCTTCTCTACCTCACACTCATATGCTGATTTGTCTGAGCAGCGCAAAGAACCCTGAATGATCCAGTGGAGCAGAAGAAGACTGCAGAGTCTCCAGGCACTGATGGGAAGCATGAGAGAGCTCCTCTAATACAAGGTTTTATTGATCCCTGTGGGACGATATACACTACACAATACAGAGAGGGAGAGCTCATAAAGACTGTGAACGAGATTAAATCGAGAAGGGAGGCAGGACAGGTGTGATGAGAGACAAAGCAACCCCTGCATGAGCTCTGTGTGCAGAAATATGAAAAGATACAAGACAAAGTGCAGATTCATGACATTTTTTTTTTTTACAGACAGACAGACATGCACAGCAGAGCAAACTGACAGAAATCACTGTGAGGATATTTACATACAATAGGAGAGCTCAGTCTGTGTTAGTCTCCAGCTGTGAGGTCAAACTGCTCACTCTGCACTTTTGGTGGAAGAACATCAAGAATAAGAAATGCTAACTCTGCTTTATCCTCATTGTTTGTAAATAAGAAGAGGACATGTCTGTCAGAGGACAGTGACAGAGAGGTTTCTGTAGGACAGACTCTGGAGGGCTGATCAGCTGTGTGCAGGATGAACGTGAAGCCAGACAATTATCATCTCTGTTGTTAAAGCTGAGCAGAGACTTGAAACAGTGATATTGACTAAAAGGTGAGGATGACTGCTCCTCATTTGAAGAAAATTAACACCATAGCTGGAACAGTCTGAAATGGGTTTTTTTTTTTTATCTCTGTCTTCATCATGCAGGTTTTCTGATTTCTCTCTGACTGGGCATGCACAGACGAAACGTCTGTCTGTGTCTGAGAAACATCACCTGGGCTGTGAGCAGAATTAGAAGCTAATCACTAACCCTGAGAGCTTCCAGGAAACAGCATGATGATATCTGAGCACATATGGCAGATCTGCACGGACTGCCAGAGCTTTTTATCTCTGTCAGAGCTCATAATTAAAGTGCTTCATCTATCTAATAAAGAGATTAATGTGCACCGAGTCCCCGATAAGCCTGGAGATGGATCAGGATAAAAGGGAGAGAGAGTAAATAAAATATGATGGATGTCACAGAAAAGAAACAACATCAAAATACAGAAGAGGAGGCTGCAGCTGAGCTAACAGAGCTGCAAAGCTATCTGCTATTAGCTAATGCTAGTTCGAGCTCATGATGATATACTTCAATGCATGCTTATTGTGATATGTTTTACTACAGTTTGAGTAATGCAACAGAAAAACGTACCACACAGGCTGATGAGACTGTGGTTTATTGACTTTCTTTAATTTAGAACAAAGACCTGATGGTGCTGCTGTGTGAAAAGCTGATCGATCCTTAAGGTGTTTGAATATCTAAACCAATATTTCAGTTAACTCTGCAACAGCTGTTCAGACATCTTACTAAAGCCAAAACTGTGGATCCTGATCTGAGGGAACCAAATCATTTACAGGCAGGTCCTAAAAATCTGCATGAGCTCTCCTAAGGGGACAATGAACATCTGACTGAACCAAACCAATGTACAGACAATGTTACCTCTGCATACAGCAAGCAACGCTCAAATATTGAAAGAAATTTCAAAATATTCTCTGTTTCCAATTTAAGCAAAGTGTCAGGATCATCTCCAGTTCATGAAATTAATCCCTACTCCATATTTCTTTTACAAAAGTTCCTCCAAGCCCAAGTCCTTCAGAAAGTCCAAACAGGTCTTCCAGTTTTACATCCAAGTGAGTGAGCTGCAGGAGTAGACAGAGGTGACCGCCAGAAAGTCCTTTGACTGTGATTGGCTAATGTTCCAGTCAGGGGTGGGATTTATGTTAAAATTAGCTGTGAACTCTATGACAACCTAAGCAACATCTGGTTTAAAAAAAGGATTTGTGGAAGTGCTAAAAGTTGGAGTTTGTTGAGTATACACTTAGGGCTGGTTGCAGAGGTACTGGAAACCACAATAACACCAAGCCACAAAGAAAAAAAAAACTGAACTTGATAGCATTAAAAAAAATTAACAGCCTGGTTCAAAACGGTTTACAAAATATTCATTTTTTTTTGATTGGCACACACTGTGAGAGAGTTGGTTTTTCCTAACTTCAGAAGATATAAAGATCAGTTTACCCAATCAGAGGCACAGATCATGTGACTGACAGGTCACATGAGGT
Source organism: Halichoeres trimaculatus (assembly GCF_033239565.1). Lineage (NCBI taxonomy): Eukaryota > Metazoa > Chordata > Actinopteri > Labriformes > Labridae > Halichoeres > Halichoeres trimaculatus. The sequence continues at coordinate 20,184,966 of NW_027437196.1, read as the reverse complement.
GTTAGTAAGGAGGGTCAAAGCTCTTGAGTCAGCATTTCCAATAAGAATGCCACCCACAATCAGTTTCATTACTCCATTCAGGAACAGACAGATGTTACCGTGGACACTACATCTGTTATGCAATCTATGGCTTTAACTGATTGTCAGCAGCTCCCTTTGTATATGTGAAGCACATTGTTTTGTCAAGATTTAGGGAAAAAAACTCTTTAAAGATGAGCATAAATTACTTGCTAAATCTTCAAGCTCTCTGGTGTCCAAGAGGGGGCACTCTTCTGGTAATAAATCAGTCTGATTGTTTATCAGTCTGTGATAAAAACAGTCCTGCCTTCCTTGGGAAGAGTTAGACACCTGGGATTGAAGCACATTGAAAAGATTTTTAAAAATTTAATGCGAATTTGTCTAAAAACTACTGCTATATTTGGCTCTTCAAACAAGAAGCGTGACAGCAAAAATGGACTTCCGAGTGGAAGTTTAGAAAAACTGACTGGTTGCCACTTTTTATACTCTAAGTCTGACTCCATCTGTATAAAGTTTTATGATGCAGATTTAAACAGTATTGTCTTTGCAGGTCAGCATCCATCCCTTCTTGTTGCAGAGAGTTACTCTGCAAGTTTAAGTATCAGATATCAGAATGAAATCCCCTCCAAACATCCGCCCTCCACCACATAGCCCACAGGCCGTCAATACCTTCCTGTAACCCACCCGGCTGTGATTCAGAGAGCTTTAGCGGCTCATTGTGTCACTTGATCTGGTGATAGAGTCGGATCTATCTGTGAAGCTCTTCTATCGGCTCTATGAAAGGCATGCAGAGATAATTCTCTGTTTCCTGCTCATATAAACGATGAAGATTTATCTTTATCCTCTATTAAATGTGCACTATTATACATCTATGCTCATCTCTGCCCTGTTGTTCCTGATGCCAGACTCTCAGATATCCCCTCTGGACCAGGACTTCAGCTCAGGAGTGAAAACACAAACCAGTGTCAGTTGAAGAGCATCATGTAGAGCCATGTGACGGAGCGAGCAGTGACCTGCAGCAGCTTTTATTCTCCGTTTTCTATCGACTGTCTCACCCATCCCCTGCTCTCTGACAGCTGGTTCAGGAAGTCAGGGGAGGAATCGATGGATTGGTGGCCTGGGAAACCCGTGAGAGGAGGGGAATGAGTGGAGCCTGTCCAGGCCTCACAGGGTTTGATGGGAGCTGGAGCAGAGGAGGGATCAGCTGTGAGCAGACCGGATGGAGGCGATGGAGTGGAAGAGATGCAGACAGATAGCATGACTAATGAAAAGGACAGCGAGGGGCTCTGAAAGCTTTTTACATCAGAAGGGGGTTTCTGCTCTGGTGTTACAGCAGGGTTTATAAGTAGAATTAAAGTGTGAAACAGTGAGTCATTTAGAGTTAATGTTAATGGTCTTCAGTTCAGACACACACACACACACACACACACACACACACACACACACACACACACACACACACACACACACACACACACCCACAGTGTGTTTCGAGGAGGAGTCAGGCTCAGAGGGTGAGAGGGGGGATTAGGAAGACCTCAGCAGAACGGTCACCTTCAGCTCCACACAGACTCAGACAGATTTATGAATGTGCAGTGAAAAATAATACAACACAGGCCAAGTCTGAGCAAAGTTTTCTGTGTGACAGAGTTCTTTGAATTTTAACGGACTTAGAGCTCCGTGACAGCTACTGTATGTGAAGATTCATGATTCAATAAAAGGAGAGACTGACTGAGGAGACTGACTTTTCCAGTAGTGTCCCTGATATTATGTTAATAAATCTGTTTCTCTGTGCAAGAAAAAAAAACTTAAATCAAATTCTCCTCACACATTCATAGCCTAAATTTCATTCATAGCCTGACCAAAAACTAACATGAAATGCAACATCATCAGATCAACACAATGAAGGCGTTCAATCTGTCTGCAGGTCTCCCTAAAAAAATCAGTCAGACAGCTGCTGCTCAAGTCTTCACTAAGACCAAGAAAGTGGATCACATCAGTCCAGATCTGAGGTCTTTACACTGGCTTCCTGTTTGTCAAATAATAGATTTTAAAACACTCCGACTGGTTTTTAAAGCAATGAACTGATTAGAGCCAAAATATATCAGTGATCTTTGAATCCAGTATGAACCATCAGGACCACTCAGGTCATCTGGAACAAGTCTGCTTTCAGTCCCATGAGTCAGAAGCAAACATGGAGACACAGCTTTCAGCTTCTATGCTCTAAATATCTGGAACAAACTGTCAGAGAATATCAGGTGAATCTGCTGAAACTCTCAGCTCCTTTAAATCCAGGTTGAAGAATCACCTTTTGACAGCTGCCTTTTATTAGAATATTTTAACAAATCATATATCCAGATATCCTTTTTTTATTGCGCAACTTTTATGCTTACTTTATTATAACATCTGTTTTGACCTTCTCTCTTGCCATTTTGTTTTATTATATCTTTTGCCTTTTGATTTTCATTTGTTTTCTTTTAATATCTCTGAAAAGCACTTTGAACTGCCCTGCTGCTAAAATGGGCTATATAGAAAAACCTGCCTTGTGTTGCAAAGTTGTTCAAATACACACAAAGGTCATGACATCTTCTGCAGTCTCTGCTGTACGTTTATTTCTCAGTTTGAAAAACCTTTAGTGACATGTCAAAGATACAGACACAAACAGAAACACTGAACTCACTTACAGCTAGCATGTTAGCATGTTAATGGCACGTTGGAGGGATGGGCCTCAAACACAAAACAACAGTTTTTCATTCACTGAGGCTGAAACCTGGCCCCTTGTAGTAAAAACAGTTTGTCTTAATGTCCAGTGGTGTTCATTTGTGCGTGTGTGTGTGTGTGTGTGTGTGTGTGTGTGTGTGTGTGTGTGTGTGTGTGTGTGTGTGTGTGTGTGTGTGTGTGTGTGTGTGTGTGTGTGTGTGTGTGTTATCATAACCCTTATAGTCCCTCCCCTCAACAGACAAACTGACAGTAAGAAGCTTTTTGAGCACACTTCAGGAGGTCTGCTTGAGAGAAGAGGACGACGTTCTTCACAAGGCAAGGATACACAGCCCTGCATGTTACTGACATTAAATTAATTTAGGGTTTAATTTACATATGATTAACAGATGAGTCAGATTGTACACTGAGGTCATCACACACAGAAACCTCTGCCTTCAAACACAGTGATAAGCTCGGCTCTAAAATACTGACCTGAAACTGACTCTGTAAAATGTTTAAGTTATACAAGACTGTTTTTTAAAGACAGTAAGGGTAATATTTCCTCCTCTCTGACTCTGATCATGTGCTGTCATATAAAGTTGACATTTAATGCTGGTGCTGTTGTGTGTTGGTTTTCAGATGGCCCTTACTCTGGCAGACAGAGCACTGGGGGCCATTATCGGGGCTGCTGTGGCAGATGCAGCAGGTAAGATAAAAACTGTGACGCTGGTAACAGAAAAGAGCTCATTTCAGAAACACATCTTTAAATTTTTAAAACCAAATATGCACCATACATTTAAACACATATTTTTATTGACAGACTGAATATGGATTTTTTCCTGTTACTTAACACAGTTTAACATCTTTAAAGCTCAATATCTTGCTGTCTTTATTTCTTTCTGGGCTGGTCAGGATTAATATCAGTGTCCATGAACATCATCTGGACACATAGCCTACAGATAAAGTTCAGGGACCTTAACTTGACCCATGTCTCTTTCAAACATCATTTTGTTAAATAAATCTACACTAACCAACCCAAACCACACAAGTTCAAAGTTTATTCAGATTTTAAAGCTCCTTGAAATGATACTAACTAGTCTTCATAAATATTGGTAAACAAAAAATCTAGGGATCACTCAAAGGTACCCTGCTTAGTGTTAGTAACAATGTGTGTTTTTAGGCTATCAGGGACAAAAACTAGAGAAGGTAATGTAATGACCTGTTCACACTCTGACTGTGTGATTTAAAGTTACTTGTGCAGTGTTTTACTTAGTTCCCTTGAGCATGTTTATTTTATGATTTACGTTTTATGTCAGGATTGTCTAAACACATCCTGGTCTCCATCTGTTTCCAACGGACCGCCCGTGTGAAACACTCAATTGTTCTGTGTGTGTGCGTGTATGTGTGTGTGTGTGTGTCACACTCAGCCCAGCCCATGCACTGGATCTATAACGCAGACCGTCTCTCAGAGGTTCTGTCTAATCTGGAGCCGTGTCCTGAGTTTCGTCCTCAGTCGGCCAATCCTTTTTACAGCAGGACGACAGGAGAGCAGACGTGTTACGGAGACCAGGCCTTTGTCCTGCTGCAGTCTCTCAGCACATGTGGAGGTAACAGAAACACATTTATGTTCATAAAGAATAATCACATCTGATAAAGTTAGAAAAACAGTCTGTGCATTCAAAGTTTACAGTTTTTTGATAACATCTATTTTGTTTATAGTTTTACTGTAACTCTGGCTCAATGAACCATTGTTCCCAAAAGAGCTGATACATTATCTTGTTTTTACAGATGTGGATGTGAAAGATCTGACTGAACGCTTCTATAAGTTCTTTGGGCCAGGGACCGTCTATGACCTGCCGCTGAATGATCCCTACAGAAAGAAAGGAGGTATAGTTTTCTTATAATCATGTCAATAATAACGTTATCTATATCAATTAATACCAGGGTTTGGTGATGAATTAAGTACTTTTATGGGTACTGACCAAATTCTGTCTTAAGTACCGAGTACCAATTCACATGAAATTAAACGGTACCATGCTTGAGTACCCAAACACATCCTTGTGACCCTGAGGGAGTGGAAGAGTGGGCGATTTTCCATGCTGGACATGAACACAGCATTGAAAGTTTATATACTGAGAATAAATATGTTGAATTGAAAAACTTTGAGATTTTTTAATCAAAGAAATCAATATTGATTACTACATGAACACACGCAAAAGAACCAAAAATTGGTACCGTTTTGTACCGATTGCCAGGTACCGGATATCATTTCAAATGTGAAAGGTAGGTACCTATCCCTACTGCATATATAAATAATTCATCTACCTACCGTTATGAAAGAAAAATATATTGCAGCATAATGGAAAATATCATGGCATATATTAGGTAATATATTCCCATATATGAGATTTAGTATTTATATTTTCCAATATATTGCAATATATGGAAAGCGGCTATCATTTGTATATTTTGCAATATACTGCAATATATTCAATGAATATATAATATATTGACATAAATATATTATTCCATGTATATCATAATATATCAATAATATATTACAATACATTTCAAAAAATATATTGGTACATATATTTTTCTTTCGTAAGGGTAGCTGGCCTGACAGAAAGTAAGAGTGTCTGTTTCTGCCTGGTTGAAACTCTTTATTATATGTTTCTGCTGAGGGGAAATCCCTCTCTATGGAAATATTCTGCACAGTCAGACTTCTGTTCATCTCAAAGCCTGAGAGATGAACCTCACATAAACACAGAGCAGCTTTATATCAGTCGAACAGAACAGCACACCTCTGGGAATAGTAAAGAGGACAGAGCTTTATGTGTAAGAGTAAAAGAAGATGAGGAGCTGAAGAGCTCCACCTGCAGAAACATCTCTGACTCTGTCTGTGTCGTCTCATCTGTTTATGAGGCTGTAAATAAAACACTCTTCATCCTCTGTCAGGGCCCAAAGCTGTCCTCCCCATCCCTGGCCCGTGGAGAAACGGCAGCCTGAAGGCGTTCCTCAGAAATGTGGATGCAGGGAAAGAGGAAACAGGTAAAGATGACAGAGCAGAGGTGTGTGAAGTGTTTTCTCTTCTTCTTCTCACTGTGATTGTGTGTGTGTGTTTCAGGCTGTGATGTGGACTGTCAGATGGATGGTGTCACTAAGCTGGCCCCAGTTGTAGCCATGTTTGCTGGTCAACCGGAGATGTTGGAGAAAGTGGAGGCAGCCATTAGAGTGACCCAGAACAACGACATGTGTGTGGCTGTGACTCTGGCTGCAGCGAGGTGAGCCTTCATCACACAGAAAACTCATTCATACAGAGGATGAGGAGGCAGTGGTTAAAGGGTGTGTTGGTATTTTCAGGATTTTGGAGCATTTCATCCTGAACGGTCCTGAACCTGATGCTCTGGATAAAGTTCTCGTTCAGCTGAATGACCCAAAAAGACAAAACCCTCAGGAGCTGGACCGAGCTGTTATTGGTAAGGACTCATGTGTCTTAAAGCTTCCTGACAGCCAGGCTTTCAAAGAGCCAGGACAGGCGAGCCTTATTGTCTTATCAGTTCACCTACAGTCCACAGAAGGGGGAAGGGGCATTGAATATCCATCTATAACAGTACAAAGATGTCAGAGATATGTGATTTGTTTTATGACCTCAGACTGTAAGTGAGTTTCTAAACTCCACTCATGTCCCTCCTCAGCTCAGCTCCAACAGGTGAAAGATAATCTGGCAAAGAGCAGCTCTCAGCTGATCCCTGCCGTATTCACAAACACATGAGGTGAGCTGCAGCCAGGTCTTGGTGTGGAGGACTCGGTGTGTTTTGTGTCTCCTCCCTGTCTTCCTGTCTCTGATCTGTAACTCATGCTTCCTCCTCCTGCTGAGTGGAGGTCTCAGGTTTTACAGGCTGAAAGATGTATAACGTGGAAATCTTTGCTAACTAGATCTGTTCAAGTGTCTTCTTTCAATGTGAGGTTAATGCTGTTACCAAAGTAACTGATCTAATGTCAGTGTTTTATGGGTACAGTGAGTGATGTTCTGCATCGTAGGAACACTAAAGAGGTCTGAGCCTCATCTCTTGTCCTAATGTGTGTGACTCTGCATGCAGCTTTGCCCGGTGCTCTCCAGGGGGCGCTTCATGGCATCCTGACGCTGACCAAGCTGGATGAGGCTGTCAGGGACACCATGCGCCGCGGGGGATGCACCGCTAGCAGAGCCTCCTTCATAGGGGCCTGTTTTGGAGCTCAGGTACTGAACCAATGTAGCTGTGAGGCACATAAAACAGATAACATTCACTGATGCTGTTTAGTTTACTGCTGAAAATCAGAACAACAGGAAGTGCAAACTGTAAAGGTCTTTTTAATGACTCTATTCTAAAATGTTCAACTTTGCAAGAAATTGCTTAAGGACAAGTGTTTCCTCTTTTTTCAATTATTATCAGCAGCTGATCATCTTGTGTTTGTCTTTTTCAGACCGGTCTGCAGGGAATCCCAGAGTCATGGAGGGAGAGGACTTTCAGGTTCCCTCAGCTGCTGGAGCTTGCTGAAAGTGTGGTCCCAAAAACACAACAACCTTAGTTCTGCTTCAGTTTTTGCCCTAAATACAAATGTTATATGAAGTATTCATGGAGTGAGCGTACAGGTCTATTTTTAGAGGCTGTGTTCTGGATGCAGCTGAGCTTTGACATGACAGTATATGACAGTCTCATTCTAAAGCCCTGAATGAAACCAGAATCCTTTTGTTCTGTCAGAGCTGCTTCATGCACACAGAGAACCAGTCAAGATTTATGTTGTGTACGACTAACAAGCCTCAAATAAAGAAGTTTCATGTCACCAAAATGTCTGTTTTTCTCTGCAGCTCCAGGAAGACTTGGGGTTTCTTCATTTCAGGAAACCCTCCTCGCTGAGTCGGTCATTTTGCAGAATCTGTTTTTTTCTCCTTAGGACTGTTTTCTGTTTCTATGAAGAGAGAGTTTGACTCAGATTTAAACTCTTCCTCCCTCTGAGGAGCTCCTCTCTGTAAAAGTGCTGACTTCCATATTGTCCTTTTTAAAGCAGCTCAGAGAGAGCTGAGCAGAGAGCGAAGCCAGGCTGCGATATCTCTGACACAGTGTGGTTGTGAAGAATGCAGCGTGTGGGCTGCTGCAGGCCCTCTTCTGTTTTACAGCTTAAACTGGTTGACAAATGATAAATAGTTTAGGCTTGTTTAAATCATTTCAAGGTGGACTCTGTAAATCAAGATGCAAACTTAGGGATTACATGTCATCCTGGCAGAGGAAAGACAAACTGCTGTAAGTGTGTGATGAGAAAAACACTGTTTTGAACAACAGAAGAACAAAGAGGTGGATGAAGACAGAGCTGTGTTAAAATGTTGGGTGCTGATGGGCGGTGTTGCTCCTCTTGAAGGGGAAGCTGTTTGACTCCTCTCTCTTCCTGACTTCCTCCCACGCAGCAGGTAGCAGCGTCTGTCCCATAATCACATCCAGACCTCACCACTGTTTTTATTTTTACTGAACCTGCCAAAGTCTTCCTCCTCAAAGGGTTTCTGAGAAACTGGAGACGATTGCTTAAGAGATAATGATGCAGGAATATTATCCCACTGTGTCAAGACTCATTAGCTCACAGAATTTCAAAAAATGACGGTGTTTAATGCAAGACAAGACACAGCTATGCAAAGTTTGAATATAAAAGATTTTAGCTGACTGATTTTACTCTAGCAGATGACTTGCAGATGCCACACAATACTCTACAGATGGAGGTTGAATTAAAGGTAGAATAAAAGTTAGACAGCATGCCTGTTAGTAATATATGTTCACTAACATTGCAGAGCTTTAAATTTGGATTGACGTCTGCTGTTTCAGCAAAATGTCAGCAGACGGATGGCACTTATCCGCTCCCTCTTCTCCTGTTTTGAGAAGCAACACAAGATAAATCTTTTTTAATTTAGTTTGCACCAAATATTCACTACAGGTAAGTTATCTTTGATTTTGTTTTGTTTTGTTTTCCAAATGTTTGCAAAATGTTTTGCAAAAAAAAAATAAATAAAAAATAAAAATTAAACAAAAACTGGTGCCATCCTGGTTTTAAACATTCTCCACCCAAATAGGCGGAAGCTTTGTCATGCATGGCTTTCCAACTGGATTATTTCATCAGCTTTATATTTATTTTATGTTTTAAATTTAATCTATGTTGCTGCAGGAGTTAATATTCCCTTTAACTTCACTTCATGGGTCCTCAAAGATAGGGAAAAAGAAGATTTTAATGCAATCCCAGAAAAATGTCTCACTTTTTAATCCAGGTGAGAGATATTCATACTGTGTTTACTGGTATGGACTTCATAAACTTTCTGTGCTACAAGAGCTAAAAAAAAAAATTACTCCACCACCAGAGCACAATGTTAAATACAACAAATGTATTAATCCTTCCATGGAACTCTTAAGAAAAAAAATAATAATAAAAAAAAAAGACGGACAAAAACAATCAGGAAACAATCATTTTTATGTGTTAAATACAACAAATGTATTAATCCTTCCATGGAACTCTTAAAAAAAAAAAAAAAAAAAAAGACGGGCAAAAACAATCACCAAAAAAATCACATCAGAGGAATAAACTAGTACCATAAGAGGTGGTCAAATTTCTCAGGCCTCGCTGACAAGTAAAGCACGAGTACCAAAGCTCTATGAGACCATGGTTTGTGCGGTGTCTTACAGATTGTCTTTACACTTGAAGTGTAAACACCAGTGATGAACATGGGTTAAGTCAACAAAATTATAGCTTCAGTTAAAACCGGTGCGCCTCTCATCTTTCTCCGCGCATGCGCATAATGTCGTCCCAGCCACAGGAGTCGGGTAGAGTGAACGCTCTTGTCCATGTTTGCTCTCTTCGGTAGAATCAACAGCTGGGTGGAACTCCGACTAGAAAAAAGTTGCTTCTATGACATTTTCCGCAGTGATGGCAGAGTGACCGAGAGGAGAGTTAGCCGTAGTTTAAAGAGTTAATACTCCCCGCCGTGACATGGATTTTAACGTGAAACGGTTAGCCGCGGACGCCGGTACTTTCTTGAGCCGCGCTGTGCAGGTAAATATAACCGTTTAGCTCGTTGGTGGGCTTGTTGCTACTAGCTATTAGCTCCTGTGCTAAACACATACGGTACTCATATTTGTAGCGTTAGCTTGCTAATTAGCATCAAAGAGAAAGTTCAGTATCATCAATAGATCGCGTTTCAGGAGTAGTTTCAAGTATATACCATAACAGATTAGTCTTCATCAAAGTCATGAAATGATAAAATGAGAGTAAAATATTCTTTAAAGCAGGCCTCGGGCACATCAAACCTTCCGCCCATTTAGCCAACGGACAGCTTCCATCAAACACGCCTTTATGACACATCAGCACCATTTAACACCTCGTATCCTCCAGCTAACAGAGTTTATGATCTAATGTCTGACTTTCAGTTCACAGAGGAGAAACTGGGTCAGGCTGAGAAGACAGAGTTGGATGCTCACCTGGAAAACCTCCTGATCCGAGCAGAGAACACGAAGCAATGGACGGAGAGAGTGATGAAGCAGACAGAGGTGTTACTACAGCCCAACCCGAGTAAGACAACACACCTGAGCAGGAGAGTATGACAGAAAGACAGAGTCAGATGAAAACAGTGTCTGGAACTGTTGAATTTGGAAAAAGTAGGGCTTTGCTTTGGATGGAGCAAGGATAAATAATCACAGATCACACAGCCGAAAATGCTTACATTTACTCTCAAACACATTATGCCATGTTATATGTTCAGTTTCCTTTAATTCTGTCGAAAATTGCAGGGAATAACCTCGCTCACAGTAACACAATACATCAGGATGTTGAATGTGTTCTTCAGTTTCCTCAGCGCTGCCTGTCTGTGTCTGTTGACTGACACTGAACCCACCCTAAGTTATTACTAAACCACATTAAAGGCCTGTTAGCTTAATGTCTCTTAATTTACTTCATTCATCTGCAAATTATTATGATTAAAACGGCACTTAACTACATTAGTAAATTCCTTTTCATGGTGATCAACCTGCAGGCCTTTTTGAGATGTTATCTCACAGCTTCACTATTGAGTATCTGTGATCTGTTGTTAGACACTCGTCAGTCTGTTGGATGTCTGTGAACTCTGTAAGCTCAGCTGTGTGTCCTCCTCAGCTCACACCATGATGCCAGAGTGCTTTTACATACACACACACACACACACACACACACACACACACACAGCTGTGTACACTCTTTGAAACAGTGTTAGAGATGGTAGAGTGGATCTGTTCAGCATACCTCAGATATGCTGCCTGTAATTTTCCATCATGTGATGAGGTAACATGAAACTGATTAAATAAAGTGAGGGTTTGATTTCGCTCATCATCCAATGAAAGCTTCTCGTTCATAAATGTCTGTCCTGTGTTCGGCTCCATCTCTGGAGTCTTATGACACTGTAATTGAGTTTTCTTGTTGGATTAATCTGCAGACGTCCGGTTAGAAGAGTTTGTGTATGAGAAGCTGGAGAAAAAAGCCCCTACGCGGATGAACAACCATGAGCTGCTGGGACAGTCCATGATTGAGTCAGGGAACGACTTTGGACCTGGGACTGCATACGGTGAGTGAAACCTTGTGGCATGAAATACTAACACATGAATGAACGTTCAGCACACTGAAATACTCTGTCTGCAGTTTATCAGGGAGTTTACGGTTTGACAAGCACTGTTACCCCTACATCAGTCCTTTATGACATACATGGCAAGACTCCAGTTCAATTAAAGTACTTCATATTTTGTGAGAGCAGTTAGCTAAATGGACATTAAACCTCTTACACATGGTCAAACAACCATCCAATGTCAGCCAGCACTCAATCATCAGCTGCTGTCCAATCCCAGCCCCCCTAACCTGCATCAGACAAGACAGAGGTCTGAGGTCACAGTTTAGGTGTCCTTTTTGGAAAAACAGAAAAACATTGATATCTTCCATAATGACAGTTTAAATGGAACTACAGATTATTACATTTTTCTTGCTGTTCACACCTTAGACCCTGCCCACTGAGATTTTGAGCTGTGAGCTGAATTTGTTGTCCACCTGAATTTAAAAACAGATTTATTCATCAGCCTGCAGTGAACAGTCCTCCCGAGAGGAGGAGGAGGTAGTGCACTGGTACAGTGAAAACAAATAAAGAAAAAATAAATGCCTTCAGATGGTGAAGCCCTAAAAACAAGACTAAGTAAAGTCAGTGTTCGGATGAAGACCGTTGGTCAGGATAGTTTGTTGGTTCCTCTCAGACTCAGGTCCAATAACACTAGGAATGGGTACCTTTCACATTTGAAACGATACGGTACTGATACTCGGTACCTGGTAATCAGTATGGGTACCAAAAGGTACCAGATTTTGGTACTTTTTTGTGTTTATGTGGTAAAAAATGTCAATTTGTTTAATAATCAAATATACCTTTTTCAATTAACATATTTATTCTTCAATATATAACCTGCAGCTGTTTCCTGTCACTGTAGGTGAAAATTCAAATGTTTGAAAGCTTTTAGCTCCTCATGTGAGAGTGAATGTTTTCTGACTCCTCTGGAGTTTACCTGATAACCGTGTGTTTGTCCCCTGTTCACACCCACCCGTACGCTACAGACACTCTGCCCAGGTAATTTCAGGACACTCAGGCCCCAATATTTTCAGAGACTTGTTGTTCACCCACTCACCTCACAGCAGCAGGTTTTCAGACTCAGGAGCATAAAATATCAGTTTGCTCACAGTTAGAGTTTTCTGTGATGCAAACACAGAAACAGTTCATAACAGTGATTTACTGTTTATATTACCACATTATGTATATAAAGATGTTTCCACAACACAGATACAGCTGCAGAAACAAAACAAACTGAATCATCACCACACACACACACACACACACACACACACACACACACACACACACACACACACACACACACACACACACACACACACACACACACACACTTGTTCGCTCTCTCTCGCTCTCTCTCAGTGTGGACATGCTAAAACCTGCTGTGTTCACACATCAGCCTCACACAGACACACTGCATTGAGCAGGAAACATCCGGAGAAAGTGAGGCTGCAAAGCATGACCGAGTGTGTTTCTGGCCAGAGTATTCAATGTTCGATGATTGTGTTTAATCTCGTTCTGACACAGAGACCCTAAAGTTCAACTTCAGGCTCCACGACAGGTAAAAACATAAAAAGCTAATGCTATTTCAGACAGATCATGAAGATCTGGGTCAAGGGGGCGCAGTGTATCAGTTTGCTGTGTTCATGTATTTCTACAGTTTGTCCACTGTGGGTTCAGAGCTGAAAGTGTGAGTTTGTGATGGTGCTGCAGTAGCTCATAAAAACATCTCCACCTCCCTGATCTTTCCAGGTCCTGAAACAGTTTTTCCAACCTGCATTTTTAGATCTATGAACGGTCTTTAAGGTCACTACAGTCTGAGCTCTTTGAAGCTCATGCTGTGTTTGTGCTCTTCACAGGAAATGCTTTGACCAAATGTGGAGAGACGCAGAAACAGATTGGAGGGGCAGAGAGAGAGCTGATCCAAAGTGCTGCCATCAACTTCCTCACACCTTTAAGGAACTTTCTAGAAGGAGACTTCAAAACCATCCAGGTGAGTCAGACCATTGCGTCATTACCAAGACTATGCTAGAGCTCTTAATGTTAATGATGTGTAGCTTTGATCCCAGAGAGTGTGGGAGGGGTCTACATGAGTGAGGCCTGTCGTTTTAAAATCTGGAGATCAGAATCATTTAGTCTCTGTCCTCAGTTCAGTTTAAGGTGCTGATAATGGTTTCAAAACTGGACTGTTAAAAGGAAACACAGAAACTGGTCCAAATAATCTCATCACAGGATTTCTCACAAGCATGAGCTCCAGTGTCTCTTGTGTGTGGTCTCATTGGTTTATGGTGCAGGGTCTCCATCTTTTAGGTGACCTCATTATTTTTTGATGTCATTCAAAATCAAAAATCCAGTTTCTCAAACTCACCAATATACTAAATTTTTGTGTCAAAGTTAACTACTGTTTTATTCTGACTATGCTCAGACTCCGGTTCAGGTCCTAGATCAACAAAAGGAAACCACTCAGACACAGATTATTGTGCATCTGCTTTAATCCTAAATAAACATGGTGGGCTAGCTTTGGTTCATGTAGGATATTTTAACACGCATTACATCATTTTTCTTATCCTAGCTGTTTCAAATTACAGTTCATTCTTAAGTAATAATTATTAATAATGTGCTTCCTGATGACTGTTGTCCTGCAGTTTCTTGTAACACCATTAAAGCAAAGCAGTCACACCTCTCTTTATCAACAACTCACTTACTACTTACTAAATGACCTCAAAAAGACCTGTTTAAAGTCTGTTTACAACATTTTCTTCTGCAACAAATACACACTTAGTACGTTTACCTGCTGCTTCAGAAATCAGTCTGTGAGCTCAGTCTGAGCAAGATCAGACTATTGAAATGCATGGAAACAGATTAGCCGGACTAAGCATAGCTCAGTTGACACACCTGGATAATGTGATTGCTGTCGGGCTATGGTTGGGTTGGATTTGACAGGACTCGGCAGGTCTCAGTGTTCAGCCTGAAGAGAACACACTATTGCTCATATTTACATAGAAACACAAAGAGCTACAGCTGCTTCTGTCTTAGCCGTTGTCTTTAGAATGTTGCTTCATCTTCAGGTAAACTGAAACTAGTTTGATACACCCACAGCTTTGCTTGTCAAAAAAGGCACAGCGCCACCTATCAAAGTGGAGTGAGACGTTGTCGGCCAGAAGTCCATTTCTCTTTCCTGCATGTTGACACGGACAAGACTAGATCCCCTGCTGTGACTTAATGTTCGAGCTGTGACTGCTGTTTGCATGTAAACGTAATGACTGTTGCAAAAGCCGTATTTTTACCACAGGAGGTGACAATGCTCATGGGAAATGTAGTCTTCTCTCCAGACAAAAAGTACTGGTTTCATCCAGAGGGGTCAACACAACACAAGACCCAGATTTAGGCTGATCATAGACCTGATCACTGATAATTGATTAATATCACACTGTGATGCTGATGAGTAAGTGTCTGTTTATGGAGATGATTTTACATGCATCATTAAACACAAACACATGGTTCCTCTATAAACCCTCCATCACAGTAAATCCTCCCATCAGCTGATCTTTCTCTCTGTTTATGTTTCTGTGTTCAGAAGGAACGAAAGCTGCTGCAGGTCAAGCGTCTGGACCTGGATGCTGCCAAAACTCGTCTAAAAAAAGCACGTATGGCTGACGCCAGAGCTGCAGTAAGTTAAAATACACACACACACACACACACACACACACACACACACACACACACACACACACACACACACACAGAGTTCATATTTGATGTGTGGGGATGTTTCTGGGTTATTTTAAAGCTGAATAATAAAAACAAATGTTTTTTTCTGAAATGACTGCAGCTTCCTGTCAACTTGTCAGGGCGTATCCCTGTCTCCCTCTCATGCCATCATGACTGACACACACACACACACACACACACACACACACACACACACACACACACACACACACACACACACACACACACACACACACACACACACACACACACACACACATACTAAGTTACACAACATGAAGCTGACCATTTTATCTCCTGTGACTCACACACTCACATGATGACTAGGGATGGGAAGTTCACACTTCCCTTTTCTATGAAGCTGCTGTCGATAGCTTTTGTTTTGAATTCTGAACTTTTTCCCTCCTTCCCTCGATGTTTTGGGTCTGAACCTAAACTCAGTTTGTGTAGGATCATTACAGTTCTTAGAGCATTCAGGACGTTTGATATATAGGAGCTAACTGTCTCATCTGGGTATAGTGTAAAAAGTTTAAAGCCGTGATGAACACTGTGATGACTTAATTCATTTAAACAAGCAGCTCAGAGAGTCAAACGAAAACAGAATTGCTGTTAAAATGAATTCTAAGTTTAGTACTTAGGAGAAGTGAAACAGTCTGACTCTTATAATAATCACGTCCTTAAGTTCTCAGTAGAGAGGAGGAGATGTGTGAATCCCTCTGCTCATCTCATCCATCGGTGTGTCAGGATGAACATCCATCAGATATGGACTCAAAGCTGCTCACAAACTTAAGAATCAGCAGTGACGCAGAATCTGAGTCTGTGTTTAGAGCATCAACAGTGATTTAATCTATTTAAAGCTCCTGTGAGGTGAAGTTTTTTTTTTATCTGGTTATAAAACTGACTGGACTGACACTGAAGCCTCTTTAAGAGCATCAGAAACAAGACTGATGACAGTTTCCAGCCTCAATGTCAGAGACCTGCAGAAGTCTTTGTGTCTGTGGTTCTGCTGTTGATGGGTCTATGGTTCAGGAACGTGAGCATGTTTTATTTATTTCATGTCTCCTGACTGCCAAGTAAAGTGTTCTTATTTAGGTCAGACACTTGAAAAGAAACATGATAGCTAAAAGGTTTAGTAAGTTTCAGTGTCTTTATAATTCAAAGGAAAATAAGTTCACACTTATTTTGAATAAAGCACTCGTGTTTAGACTTAGGAGGAGTTAAGCAGTCAGTATTTGGATGTTTTAACAGCTTTATTTTTTAATCACAGCTCTGTGTGTCTCTCTGTACTATGACAGCTACCAGCTTCCCCACCTCCTTCCCCACCTTCAACAGAGATTTGTTCATGTTAAGTCTCTCCCTTACAAACACACATAAACAGCCACCCACCCACACTCTCTGTCAGTGTACGTCTGTTGTGTGTTCTCTGCTCAAGCAGCAGCTGTAGCTCTAACTTGTGTGTCACTGTTTTTAAAACACAAAGCAGCAGATGTGAGCGGAGGAAGTGACAGAGGTGAGTGGAATGTTGGAGCGGCCATCTTTGGATTATACACACATCACACAGTGTCCTGGTAGTGTGGTGTCAGCAGCTGTTGTGGTGCCTCATGGAAATCTTCAGGACGAATGAAATCAAAATCCTGTGTGATCTGCACCTTTCTATTTCTCCTGTGTCTGTGTGTATGTGTCTGTGTGTATGTATGTGTCTGTGGTTATGAAGGAAGTGTCCCTCTCTGTCCATCTCATCAGTTTGTTTATCCATTTTGTTTACTGTTGTGCCGCAGCCATTGTTCCCCAGCTCTCAGTCTGAAAAGTTTGGCTCGATGTGAGGAACAGGAAACATTTCCATCAGGACACAAACATCACAGTCACATGTTCAGAGTGTGTCCTTTCTCTGCTCTCTGTGTCACACACACACAAATAAGTGTGTGCTTTAGTCTGCATCCTGTTCACATCTTTCACTTTTTATGGTGTGTTAACTTTCACTTTAAACATCATATGATTGTTGAACCAAAGTGTGTCAAACTTCAGAAATACCTGCTACAGGACAATTAGCTTCATGGGAGCTATTTGCTAGGTCCCCCTTCTGTCAAGGTTAGAAAAGAAAAGTAACTTAACTCAGTGTGGTTCAGTCTCTGATTAGAAACATTTCATTCTCCTTAGTTTAAGACGACTCTGTGTGATGAAATGCTCTGTTTGAACTGCTCTCTGTCTCTGTCCTCAGGCCGAGCAGGAGTTGAGGATGACCCAGAGTGAGTTTGACCGTCAGGCGGAGATCACCAGGCTGCTGCTGGAGGGCGTCAGCAGCACACATGTATGTCACACACACAGAGATAATTATTGATAATCTATATGTATTTATTTTTTAATGCAGAGCTTTATTTGAAGGACAGTATTGCAGACGAAGTTGCATCCTCACTGAGGAGGCTCTGATAACACAAAGTCCTACATTTCCCATAATGCAACTCTGAAGCATCCTCGTCTTTCCGCTCCAAACTGCAACAGAATTCCAGTTCTTCTCTCTATGATGTTTATAAGTTTTCACAGTAACTTCCTGTACCTAAAATCTGTGCTGGGCTGACAGGTTTCAAACCGGTCCAAACCTGATAAATAAAAGAGCTGATTTTGTTTCTTTTGCCATTTTCTGCTCAGTTTCTGAACAAACCTGATGGAATGTTGGCATGTGCAAAGTTAATTATCTCTGTGTTGTCCTGTTCACCTTAAGGCTCATCACCTGCGCTGTCTGAACGACTTTGTGGAAGCTCAGACGACGTACTATGCTCAGTGTTACCAGTACATGGTGGACCTTCAGAAACAGCTGGGCAGGTGAGACCCTCCCCTGATCCTCATCAGCTTCACAGTTAATGTATATAAAGAACAGCTGTTATTTAAGACAGACTGCTGAGGTTCTCACTGCTCTCTGAGGAAGCAGAGGAAACATTTGTTCTTACACTTCTAAACAGGAAATGACCTATAGGTCACAGAAAGGTCAGGTGTCTCTGACTAACACAGAGGTGTCGTACTAACTTGGCTCTCTCTCTTCCTCAAGTTTCCCCTCATCCTTCTCCAACAACAACCAGTCGTCAGTGTCTGGCGGAGCCAGCATCTCTGTCCCCACCATCCCAGTGTCAGCCTCTCTGCCTAGCGTCTCTGGGGGTCGAGGTAGCTCCACAGGAACCTCTGGAGGATTCAACGAGCTGAGGAGGTCCAACGGCAGCCGCAAAGCTCGAGTGCTGTATGATTACGACGCAGCGAGCAGCAGCGAGCTCTCCCTGCTGGCTGATGAGGTGAGCAAACAAAACCCTGTGTCTGTTTTGACTCCAGATCACCTCTGTTCTCACTCACGTAGACACCAAAGGTTAAAATAGGTTTGGATTTGCCATTATAGTTTAGTTTTAGTTAATTTTGACATTTTTTTTCCATTACAGTTTAGTTTTAATTAGTTTTAGAGCGGGCATCTAGTATTTATTTAGTTTTAATTTTTGCAACAAGACTTAGTTTTAGTTTAGTTTTAGTTTAGTTTTAGTTTTTTCATACCTTATTAACCAGGTGCAGGATTCAAAAAGGTCAGAGTAAATATTTTCCAGTTCAACATAGTGCTCACTGCTCAGTCAATGCTGATACTGAAATGTTGGCTGCTGCCTTAAACACAAGAAAATAATATAAACTTAGTATAAAAAATATAAACATAAATTTTATAAAATAATGTTAACATGAATAAAATAAAAATAATAAAAACATAAATTATATAAAACAATAAAATATGAGCTTTAATAATTAGAAACTTGGACTCTGTAACAATAAAGTCAGACTCACATGAAATTAAACTATTACAGATGCTCTCTATGTTTCGTCACAGCACAGCGCACAGCCAGTCAGTGCAGTAAGCAAGCACGTCCCAGTATGTCACTGTGATGGTGCCGTACGGCGCTGACAACTGCTGAAAACTGTCGTAAAATTGGTTGGGAAAATGAGTCTGATTAATTTAAATCCTAAAGGCTATTAATATTGTCAAAAAACTATAACAAAGGACATTTTGTCTGTCATTTTAGTTAGTTTCAGTTAGTTTTGTGAACACAAGATACAGTTTTAGTTTACTTATCGTTTTTGTTTTCTTTTCTAGTTTTTATTAGTTAGAGTTAACTACAATGTATTTTAAATTTTGGTTTTCATTTTTAGTTTTGTTTTGGTTAACTATTATAACCTTGGTAGACACTTACATCTAATCTGTTTTCAGTGTGCCCTGATCTCTGTGTTTAAAATCCATACAGCTAAGTTAACATTAACCTGTACATGGGTGATGAAATAATCCCACTTCAGTCCTGTAATTCCCCCTCCAGCTCCTGCATGCAATCCCCTGCTCACTCTCCCATGTTCCCACTCTGTCCACTGTCCTGTCCTCTACATAAAAAGGTGTAAAAGCCCAAAATGTGTAACTAAAAAGAAGAAGTGTCTGGGTATTAACTGTGCGTGGTTGTGTGTGTGTCCTCAGGTGATCACAGTGAGCTGTGTTCCTGGTATGGACTCAGACTGGCTGATGGGACAGAGAGAAACCCAGAAAGGAAAGGTCCCCATCACTTACCTGGAGCTGCTCAACTGAGACATGCAGCTCCTCCTCCACCCTCACCCCCCTCCCCCAGCCCCCCAGTAGCACCCCTCCTCCCTCCCTCTCTCTGTCCCTGGTGTGATCTCATATTTATATATTGTTACAGGGACAGGCCTCAGTTTGACTCTGAGTCAGAGCTGAGTGGACAGGAACCCCCCACCCCGTGTATCTGCAGTACATTTCTAAACCCAGCTCCCTGCCTCTGTGTCTGATGCCATGTAACCTGCCTTTGTGCCGAGACGTCTCCCAAACTGTAACTTTTTGTAAACTCTGACACTTGTTTACATTTCTGTGACGGCGAGCGCTGAGGAGAGGGTTTTTTTCACCGTCTTTAACGACGACTTAGCTCATAATGTTTTGATAAAGCAGAGCTGCTGTTGGTTTTACAGAGAAGCAGCTGTTTTTTCTTTTTAAACAGAATCATTTGAATCATACTCTCAGCTTTATTCAGCCTCACTCTGACGCTTTTCAGTTTTTTTATTGATGATTTTTCAAAATGAAACATCTAAAAGTGCCTCTGGATCCAAACAGCAGTATTTTATCTCAGTGTTCAATTGCTTTTAGATTGAAGCCATGATATTTTAGTTTAATTTATCAAACCAGCAGACACCATCAGATGTTAAACATGAGCATATGCTTAAAAAAAACAGTCTGTGGTTAAAAGAAGAAAAAAGGCTTTAAAGCAAAATGTTTAAATTTAATCTCTTTGGACAGATTGCCCCTGAGTCTGCATTTCAACATTAAAAGATAAAGTAAGTGTAGCAAAATGTGGGAGATGAGTTTTATAATTTCATTGCTTATTTTTGTCTGTGTGACTGTTTGCAAACTGTTGTAAAATAAATATACAGTATGATGCATTAAAGTCAAAAAGCATCTCTGTGTCCCTGAGACTCATTCTTCATGTTCTATGTTGATATTTCACTTTTTTCACCACTAGAGGGCACAACATGATCGATGATAGAGTTTCTTGGCAAATGCAGATGTTTGAAGAATTACGTGGCAAAATGAAACAAGACAGAGAAAAATCATGTGAATCAGAAATGGGATTTATGATTCCCCGTCACAGACACACCTGTCACAAACACAGGTGTGAAGATTTTATTTATCTTTGTGTAGAATTTACATGTAATGTGACTTCTTTCTGCTTTTAACAAAAGAATCTTAGCCAAATCAGAAGCTGTTTTCATTTTTTGCTGCAATATCAAAAATGAGAATATTTCTGTGTGGGTGAAAAAAAAGCTTCCACTGCACTGATCAAGATTTTAAAGGATATGATAAATACGATCAGTTGTAAATGGGGATGTGTATATCATTATCCAAGCATGCTGAAAGGTTTTTGGTAAAGAAATTCACACAGTGTTGGATTTGAAATCAAAATGTGTTACGAAAAAGAGGCACCAAATCAACCTGATTATCACAGTTCTCATAGGCTACAAAAGGAGAATAAAGGCTGATCTCTGAAAATGAAATCAACCATCTGTATAAGATCCTCAGTTTGAGCTGCACAACTAAATATCAACGGGGAGGTTAAAGCTCTCATTTGCTAATATCTCTGATATTAATAAACAAGTGACATAAAAACAAGTGACATAGGCCTAGTTATCAAGTCAACCCCTAAATTCCACCGCACGCGCCGCGCAGCGCACTTAGCTTCTATTGTAATCTATCAAGCAAATTACACTGCACGCGCTGCTGGAGCGCCGGCGCGCGCCCAGGCGCGAGAAATACGGTTCAGGTCCATTGTCTGCGCGGCCGCTTCCAAACCTCGTAAACTCACTGTCGATAAACTACCAAACCCTTCACTTGACTTGGATTAAAACTCTAAAATAAGGTCTTATTTTGTAGCTTTGGGGTCTGGATTACTGAGAGTTTACCACCATCTTCAACATTAGGAGTTGATTTTTTTTTATCCACATGTAAAACTAAAAGTCCAATTCCTCTTTTTTTTTTTTTTTTCCTGCATATGATACTCTGACGTCAGTGCATATAATGAGATGTCTCTGAAAGTGTAAAGGGTTCATGGAAACCTCCAGAAAACAACTGCTCTGATCTGACCTGATGGAGCTCTTATTCTGAAGGAGTTTGGGACTCTCTGCTTGTACAGTCATGTTACCTGACAATCCTCTGTGTCCTCCGCTTCATCAGGTATCACACCTCAGCTACCATCATTTTCTGTCCTCATGTCACTTCTAACACACCGCTCACACAGTCACACCTGCACCCTCTGATGCGAGGCACTTCCTGTCCAAGCACTGCATCACGTCCACAGCGTCATGAGGGAAGGGTTAAAGAGGAAGTAGAGTGTTGAAACAGACACGCTGCAGCTTCCTGTGTGTCAGCCTGCATGGGACCATGTTCTTCAGTACACACCCAGAAACCGTTTCAACAGCCTAAACTGCTCACCTTTGACCTCTGACACCTGACCATTACCTGAGTTTACATGCTCAGCAAGGGAGTTTGAATCAGAGATAACATGAGGGAATAAAGCATGCACCCTGATCTTCATTCACAAGAGGATCTGTACAGTTTGAGAAAGTTTATGCAGACCTGAACTCAGTCAGTGTGCAGGTGCTCGATGCTGAGACCTGACACCCTCTCTGTGTCTCTGTGACTGACAGCATGAGATTAATCTTCAGATTAACAGAAACATGCCTTCTTCAGCACTTACATTCTTTTCTGTGTTGACACTTGACATCTGCTATGCCGTCTTCCTGCAGCAACGAGAAAAATCTCTGTGCTGTTAATATATCTTTTATTTGTTGCTGCATAGGGTTGAATGAAGTTGTGACTGTCACAACAAACTTGCACATTTAGATGTGTTTGGTAAACAGGATGGAACTTTTTTTTTTTTTTTTCAGAAAGCGGACATTTTTTAAAACATTTAACTTTTATCTATAATCAGAGGATTTTAAGTTGTTTTCAGAGGTCTTGACTGATTGTTTCCTAGGTCAGGATAACTGAGTATGTCTACAGATAACAGGATGATATTCTGTAAACCTAAAGATAAAAGAAAAAACCTCTAAACATCACAAAGTTTTCAGTGTAAAGTGAATGTTTAAAGGCAAACAGGTAATATTTTCACCTTGACTTTATTTAGATGATATTTTCTCGATTTATGACAGCTGTGCAGCTTATGGTATATAACTCACCTGTTTACAGCAGACGTGGGATTAAAGAAGGGGGATTCAAGGCATGGCCTCTTTGTTGGTGTTAAGGATTTGTTTATTTGTTTAGCCTTTAAATTCGCCCTAACATTGGCAGACACACAGTTTATACACTCAGTCACATGCTAACAGTATTTATTATATGTTACTACTGGTTAGATGCTGCCTGTAATCAATAATATTCACCTACCTGTTGTTCCTCTACATTTCTAAAATCTTTAGCTACATGTTAATGTTTGTGTAAGAGCCTCACAGCGATGCTAACACAGTTTGTTAGAGCAAGATGTAACAAAAAACACATGTAACAAGATACTGAGCCCAAAATGTTTTGGGTTTTTTTGCAGTCAGTCATCACATTTCTGTTTTTATTGTCACATTTTGGGCTCAGCACTTCTTTCAAATTATCAACCTGTTATTACATTTTGGGTCATTGATACAAATCAGGCTCCAACATGGCTCTATCTCTGGTGGTTTTTATGCGTATGCTGCCATTTCTGCTTCAAACTCCAAGCTCAGTCCCTCGCACATGTATGTTTGGATCTAAAATCATCATCCATACTGCTCCTCTGAGTTTATCAGTTTATCAAAGATACATATTTGCCTACACTGAACAGTTGACCCCGTCCGTATTTTTAAAGCTGTATTTAGACTGTGAACAGATTCAGCTTCAGCACACACACAAACACACACACCTGCTGTCACGTTGAATGCATCGCCATAAACTTTAGAGTGAATTTCACTTCTCTTTTCTTCATGTGCGTTGAACTGTAAAAAATACACATATAAAAAGCTCTGAGGTGTGTTTTTAGAAAGTCTAAAAAACCACAGCAGTGTCATCTCGCAGAGCGTAATCAGATCCAGATATCTGTGTATCAGAAACTGGACTGAAATTGGTTTTCACTCTTTTGGTTCTTTTGGCTAGTTCCTCCAACATTTTATACTTCAGCCCTGATTTAACAGCTCTCTGGTGTCTGCAGTGCTGCTTTTTCAAAGCCATAATGGCTCACAGAAACATTCAGTCTGCCAGTTAAAATCTTAAAAGTGATCCAGTAATAGAAACTAAGCCTCTGTTTGAGGCAGTGAGAGCAGCAGCAGCTCCTGAGCTCTGTGAGCTAAGATCAGAGTTTCCATAAAAGGAGTCAGCTGTCTTTGTAAAGGGATGAACATGATGTTTCTGGTTTGATAAAGAATCTTATTTCTGGTTAAAGCCTAACATGTTTATATATCTCTAAGTAAATGTCTCAGATTGAAGAGAATAACCCTAAGAGTCAGCTTTTTGCTCGGCCTCTAACCCGGGACCGTTTATAGCTGAGTAATCAAATTTATTTCCTCTTGGTCAACAATCTGTAAGCGGGGGAAAAGTGTCTTCCTCAAATTAAAATTTCTTTCACAATCCTTGCTCAACATGTTGAGCTGTTTGTGTCAGTAACAGCACTTTATTCCTGACAGGCAGGAGTCTGCGTCTGGTAAAACCATCTCAAAGTGTCGTAGATATGATTGACTTTGAATGAAATCAGTCATTTTATATCCTCAAACCTTTAAATCTGACATCTGCAGATAGTTTTGTCTCTGCTTGGTTTTAACATGAAGAGTGGCAGGAATCTGACACAGAAACCAGGTTTATAGATATTAGACTTTTATTCTCTGTCTGTGGTGAAGTGTTTCTTTGTTTTAAACACCAACATGTTGACATGATGTTGAATCTTCACTGACATGTTTCAATGTGTGTGTTTAAGGACGTCGCTGCAGCTCCGCTCCACTCCGGTTTCTCTTTTCTGTTCCAACCACCGTGACCCTGAGCATCACCACAGTGGTATTCTGGTTACTCTCTGGTTAGGCCTTGATGCTCTGCACAAATACACACTGATCTACCAGCTGTCACACACATGCACAGACCCACACACACACACACACACACACACTCTCACAGGTGGAAGAAAGCAGCCGTTACCATGCTGATGCTAACCGCTGCTTTATGAAGCTTATCAGAGAATCTCTGCAAACATGCGTCAACATGAGGCCTGATCTCTGCAGAGATCTGCGCTGCAGAGGAGATCACAGTGCTCATATCAGTGGGTCTGAAGTGAGTCCGGTTTGAGCTGGATGTCAGGGTTTGATGCAAGCTTCAGTCATGGGAAGGAAACCTCTCACCCTGCTCTCAGATACAGAACTGGGCAGTTGCTGCACATCTGAGCAAAACAGGAAATTTCACGTTTCCTCTGCTGCTTATAGCAACAGCTTGCATCACACAACTTCTGCATGTTCACACATACACTCACACACACACTCTCACATGCACACACCAAGTCCCACAACAACACAGCCACATTTTTACATCAGGTATTGGTACCAGGGTCTGGGGTTTGACCGCGCTATAACAGGAGAACAGTATGCAAACCCTGCTGTTAAATCCTGGTTTACACATCCACACACACACACACACGTACATACCACACACCACCCACCCACCCACATACACACAGTCTCAGTACGAGGTGGGCTTCAGACACCTCTTCTTAATGGACTTGTGGAGGATCTCAGGTCTGAAGCTGAGGAGGAAGACGACAGAAACTCCCAGAAAAAACAGACACACTGGCACGATGAGCAGAATGAGCCACAGTTTAGACTCGCCCTCCTCCTCCAGACACACAGACCTATCCAGGTACTGGACTCTGTGAGTCCTCAGGAACAGGTCCTGACACTGGATGTCTGAGCGTCTGACCACGTTGATGGTCTCAAACGTCCTGAACCACTCGGTCTGGCAGCAGTTAAAGGGGTTTCCAGTAAGGAGGATGGTGTGCAGTCTGGGGGCTAACGTGTTAGCCTGAGCTGGGGGGATGGTGGACAGTTTGTTGTCCCTCAGATCCAGGACTCTCAGGTCCAGATCTGAGAGCGAGGGAGGGAGATGGGTGAGGGAGTTTTCTGAAATGTTTAAAAACTTCAGACTTCGGAAACTAGAGAAGTCAAAGTCTTGTATTTGTGTGTTTCCTAAACCCAAATGCTGCAGCGTCCTGCTGAGACTCTGTATGGACCCTTTCCCAGTGAGACCAGGGTTATCAGACAGATCCAGATGAGTCAAAGAGAGACCAGTGAACGCAGACTCTGGGATGTTATAAAGGCTGCATCCCTTCAGGTAGAGCTGACGCAGCGACGCCACGTCTCTCCAGTGAACGCAGGCTGAGCTGTTCTCTGAGCAGTTCTCTGAGCTGCAGATGTCCACGCTGTTGTAGCTCAGATCCACCGACCTGAGGCTACTCAGAGAGGAGAACAGCCCACAGGGTAACTCGCCGAGAGCGTTCAGGCTCAGGTTAAAGAAGGTCAGATTACTGAGAGCAGTCAGAGCCTCTTCATCTGCTGAAATCTGACTCAGTCTGTTGTTACTGACGTCCAGCTCGTAGAGGCTGCCAGAGAAACGCTCTGACGTCAAGTTTATCGTCTGTAGACAGTTGGTGCTCATCCGCAGTCTGGACAGTGAAGGCATGTTCTGGATGAATCCTGGAGGGAGATACTCCACCTGATTGGCTGACAGGTCTAAGATCTCCACAGAGGAGACACCTGGCAGGTCTTCCTCCCACACCTGAGCTGTCACGTTGCTCTTTGAGTATTTCTTCAGGTTGTAAAACTCAACTGTGGAGTTGGAGTTGAGGATCGTGTCGTTTTCTACCAGGTGCTGGTAGAACCTCAGGCTGTTGTGGGACAGGTAAAGGTTCTTCAGACGGCTCTGCTCCGGCAGGAAGGGGAAGAAGAGCAGTTTGTTGTCCGACAGATCCAGTGTCTCCAGCTGGAAGGTGACATTAGTGTCCGGTCTGGAGGTGAACCACTCAATGAAGTTGTGGCTGGCGTTGAGGACAACCAGCTGGCTCATGTGGAAGTCGACCAGACAGGGCAGGTAGTTGAAGGCCAGGTTCAGCCGCTGCAGTTTTGGATTACTGTCAAATGCTCCGTCCAGCTCGAACATGATGTTTCTCTGCAGGTCCAGTTCTCTGAGCTGGTGAAGATCTTGGAATGAGGTCTCGTCCAGTCTCTGCAGAAGGTTTCCAGAGAGGTTCAGATACTCCAGAGATGTCAGGTTCTTGAGAAGAACAGCAGCCATCTCATCATCCAGCCGATTGACGGACAGATCCAGAGCTCGCAGTCTGGGGAGAGTCTTTAATGCTTCACTGCTCTCCTGGTAGCCCAAGTGGAGCAGGTTGTTTGCTACATTGAGGTTTTCTAACTGCTTGGAGTGTTGGAAAGTGTGTGAGTGCAGTTTCTCCAGGCTGTTGCAGGCTAAGCTCAGAGTGTGTAAGGAAGGGTAGAGGAGCAGAGAGTCGTCCTGTAGTGTTTGGATGCGGTTGTAGTTCAGCTGAAGCTCCTCTGTGTCCTCAGGAAGTCCTCCAGGTACAGAGGTGAGCCTCCTGCTGCTGCACAGAGCTGACCTTTGGATCTACAGGGGACAGAGGTGAGCACAAACAGAAAACAGAGAGGAGAAGGTTTTTTTTTTCTTCATTTATATAAGGATTTCATACAGTCATTATAACTGCTCTACTAAATATACTCTAGGTGGAAATAGTATTTTTTAACAAGGCCTTTTTTGTCTTTAAACTGTAGTAAAACCTGATTATTTAAAGTTTAGTCAATGGTGGTACTAATTGGAGTCAGATAGGCCAGGAAGAGGCTGAGGAGTCAGACAGGGGACACCTGGGACTGAAATGCCTCAAAGCTTAATACAGTTCAAAGTTAGTCCCATGTTTTTAGGAAGATGATTTTATGTTTAAAGAGGGTCTTTTAAAATGGATGCTCCAGTACAATACGACAATGTACTACAATACAGAATTAATCAATGGGATACCATATGACACTATACCGTGTAATCCAATACATTAATTTATGAAAATACTATATGCTATACTTATGATACTATAAGAAGTGATACGTCTTACAGCGCAATACCAAAGGATATGATTGGACATTACAGCAAACATTATGGAATGATAAGTTGAGAGAAAACATGTTATGATATGATGCTATGTTAATATACATTTTGTACATTATGTATGTTATATTACCATATGATACGATGTGTACGAGATGATACGACCTACGGCCGAGTCCAGCCCTCAACGCAATGATTGAAATGCATTGTATAAAGTCAGTTTTTGTTTGTTTTTATGAGATTCGAGGTTTAAAACAGTCAAGGGGTGTACATGGGGTACATGCAACTCTGACATAAGGTATCCTTAGAGCCTGGGTGATGTATTTTTTTTTTACCCTTTCCCAAGACACATATCAATCGAGAAAAGTGTCTTTTTTGGATAAAGTTGTGCAGTAGACCACAACATCAACTCAACATGAATAAAATGATCAAGGATGTCGACATCTGCTCTGAGGTAAGCTGACATCATATATGAGGCAGCATGTTGTCACTTTGCTGGAAAGAAATAAAAAGTTTTCTTTAACACTAGAACCATCACTCTGACCGATGGTTTGGGATTTTCTCTAACTGCAGCTAAAATTAGCCAAACATAAAGTTATATAACTAGCATTATTTCACATAACATGTCAGGCAAGCTTACTAGGATATTTTACAGTATGATATGACATGTTAAAGTATGTTCCCCTGGTTTAAATTTGTTCCTCTTTGTCCTCATTACACTGATTTATGGTCAAATCTATCTACTTTTGTAAGATTAATTGATATTTAGTGGGCAACTTTCTTTATAAAGAACACAGGATCTTTTTTAATTGGGCTGTGTTAGCTTTTAGCTCGGGCTGGTGGTGTTGTCATAAAGACCAAGATGTGCCATAAATCAATCTAGTGCCATAAATCAATCTAGTCCTCTAGTCCTCAGGAAGCTAAAAAGTAGCATTTTGAAATAACCTGTAGCCAGCAGTATTGGCTCTGATAATCTCATTCTAAAGAGTGGATTACAATCAGACATATATCTAGAAGAGACTTTTTCAAGACCACTTAAAAACCTCTCATGGCCCCACACTCTGGACTCTTGGATTTTACAGGTGAACTTTCAGTTGAGAACTTAAAACTAAAAAATCTGTATAGTGAGTTAGATAAACATATTGTTAATAAAGGCATCACTTCCTTCTTCTGCTTCCTGATGAGGCAAAGTGGGAAATATCACAACACACAAAATGTCCCCGCATGCTGCACACAGTACGCTGCACCACAAAGACGTGAGGATACACGCGTGTGTGTGTGCACCACAAAGACATGAGGACATACCATATGTCGGATGTGTATGCGTGTGTGTGTGTGTTTGTGTGTGTGTGTGTGTGTGTGTGTGTGTGTGTGTGTGTGTGTGTGTGTGTGTGTGTGTGTGTGTGTGTGTGTGTGTGTGTGTGAGTGTGACACATTATAAGTTCTTTACTGATGTATAAAACAGAGGAAACCTGATGTAACGTTGAACTCTGAGTTTGTCTCCAGGGTTTAACCAGTAGTACTACTGTCCAAGACAAATTTCCTGCAAAGGACAATTAAGTTGATCTTATCTAATCTAAACTGGATGAACTCTGACCATGAGACAGTAAAGCATCATGTCTAATTTAAAAACATGTCACAGTCAAAGAGAGTTGTCTCACCAGCTGACACGGGCCGTGCTGTGGATGACCTGAGACCAGGTGCGGGAAACTCCACAGGTGTGACAGGCAGAGCAGGAGGGGTGTGAACCTCTGGACCTGCATCTTAACATCCTCACTGAGAGAAGAAAGAGATTGAGAGAAAGGGGACATGATGTTGTGTTACAGACTGATCAACACTGAGCCCAACCCTCTGTGTGCAAATATGAATAATGTAAGTAAAAGTCAAAAATGAGCATGAAGTAAAAAAAAAATGCAAGAATCAGAGAGAATCATTTTCAGAAGCTTACACTCCTATCATCCTTCATTTTGTTTCCTTACTCAACGTGTTTTGATCCACCAGCACACAGGTCAGTGTGTTCCTGCTGTAAATAAAGCTTAAAAACGACCCAAACCAAAAACTACATACTAAAATAAAACATAACTCCTCTTTAAAAACATATCAGGATGTTTTTCCTTTAGTATGGAGAATGACGTGAGATCATTGTTCTTATTTAGAGCGGCTATCTAACAGGTCACGTCCTGACGGTCCTAAAGCTGAACTAATTACTTTACTTTATTAACTGTAGACACAGAGGTGTCTGGGTTCATATAGAGCCAAAACACAACTACTTTAATGTTTGGTTTTGAAAATAAAATTTGGTTTTGAAAAATATATCCTGAAACTTAAAAAAAAAAATTAAAAAAAACAAAACATTGGCATTGAAAAATGTGTATTACAAAAAAAAAGTATAATGGCATATACATTTATACATTACATTGAATTCGAATCATATTTCGTTTATTTGATGTTTCTGATTTATCAATGACAGTTTACAATTCCATGATGTATTTCTTTTTTTGATCACACTTTTTAGGAGGGCTTGATTAGCATTTGCATTATTTGAATAATGTTGCACTCGGCTGGACCATAGACTGTATTTAATATTAACAGTCTATGGCTGGACCCCAAAGGACTGACGAGACACTAAAACATTAGACACCTGGAGCCCCAAAAACACAAGTCAGTCTGTTATTATCAAGAAGTGGAATGGATTAAATATAGTTTGCAAATGATATACTAATCCTACTCCTGCTGATGTGACTTGGCTGAAGATTAATGCTGCTAAATATTTTGATGTAATATGTTTTTGAGGCCTTGTGGGCTGATCAAAAAAGAAAAACATCATTGAAATTGTGAACTTTTATTGATAAAAAATACAGACATAGACAAAATATGATTTGGATTCAAAAATATCAGAATGCAAAAATGTTTTAAAATAAAACAATATAAAACATGTCATGTTGGTGTTTTAACTTCAACAAAATGTTATCAATGTCATTACCTAATATGATGCCACTATAACCTTTATAATACACGATATTCAATGCAAGTGTTTCTTTTTTTTGCCAGTTTTTCAATATAAAGCTTTATTTCCAACGCCAAACATTAAAGTCATTGTTTTGGCTCCAAAGGTTCAGAGGTTTAGCTGTCAGATTAATTGTTTATTGCTATTATGCTGTTTGTTATTGACTGTGGCCAAACCTGACACAACAGTCATCATGTTTAACATCTGTCAGCCACAGACACTGCCATTTGTTCTGGTGTAAAGTGTGACGCTGTATAAGGGAGACTTTCATCAGTGTAATTCACACTATAGCATTTAGTTCTTGAGGTCACACCAGCAGAGTGCAGAGTATGCATGTTTCTTTGTTTAGTAAACACTTTTAAAAAAACAACACAAGAACACGCTCATGGCAACTTTCTGTTTTTATCAGCTGTTTTGACCACAACAATAAGCTAAAGGCACTAGTTAATGGAGTCCCTCTTTACAGTTAGGTTAGCTGCCCAAACTTGTATTCCTATTGGCCTGAAATGTGGGTCATATTGGGTCATTATGTCTAAGCTGTAGTGCAGCCTCTCTCCACTAGCTGGAGCTGTATCTCTGTTTATTGTCTGCTGCTGTAGCGCTCTAAAGCTCTACTACCTGGATGTAAACAGTCACAGATGACAGATGACGGATATCATCTGGTTACATGGCTTGATATCTCAGTATGTTGATCAAGTAAAAAGAGACTCAGTTGTATGTGGGCTGTGTCTCATTAAACTGAAGGAGCCAGCTCTGCCAGTGTTGGAGTCACTCTGCTTCCTGATCTGTTTACCTGCAGACTCTGTGATGGTGTGTGTAGCATGTGCTCAGTTTGACTAATTCAGATAGCTTCCTTGTTTTTTTAAGGTTGGTATAAATTAATTTTATATTAGTGTTTAGAGTTATAAACTTGTCCAGATGAACAGAGCAGTCTCACTTCTGCTGCTAAGATGTGTGCATATTTATGACAACAGTCATGAATAGGTTTATACAACTCAGAGTGTATTTATTGAACTAGATGTGAATTATTTCAAGTATTTAAAAGAGGAAACACAATGCCGAGAAACATCACTGAGAACAGGAGTCAAATTTGATCATAAATATCTTAATTTAAATGCAAAAAATATTATAGGCAGATGAATGGTTTATGTTAAAAGGGTGAAATCAAATATTCTCGAGTATGTTGTCTCTTTAACTTTTGGTTTAAGTCATGGTGTGTGTTGTGTAGCTGGTGTTTTGTGTATCAGTTAATGAATTTTGGGATTTTATTGTTCCTCTAAGAGATGCAGCTTATAGATATTCTTTGTTTATAAATGTTGTGATGTCTTTAGTTTGCCAGAGTAAGACTCCACAGCTGCCTGAGTATATGAACGTATGAATATAATGTCAAGTCATGCTTTATTGAAGTCAGAGGAGGACCTCAGGGATCAATCCTTGGACCACACTGTTTATCAGAGACATGGGAGCAAAGTTCAAGGGTTTGGAGTCTTTCTGGCTAAGTGTATTAAACTCCTCAACAGACTCACACAGGGACTCTCCTCTACACTCAGACTTCATCTCTTCTCAGTGAGTTCTGTTCTCAGACTGAACCCTCAAAAACACAGTTTATACACAGAACACGCACTCCACATCAGACAGGGTCAGCGCTGAGTGTGTCCAACAGTTTAAAAACTGAGGTATCTGTCTGGATCAGGATCTGTCCTTAATGTCACCCAATTAAACTGAAAATCTGAGGCCTCAGCTGTTTTTGTCCTGTTTTTACTAGAATCAGTTCTTCCTAACAGAGAGAGAAGAGACATTACGGACAATTAAACACTGCAGAGATGCACTACCGCCTCCTTACCGGGAACACTGTCATTAATCAGAGGGCTCTGTTATAACACAGATCACAAGTTTCATACTTACGCTTTGGTAGTCCTGCTTCTCAGTTATCTGCATTTTAACCTTTTAAAACCTCAAAATCAGATCTCAACGTCAAACATACTCACAGGTTCAGACACAGAGAAACAGCTTTCATACTCTGCTCAGTTTACGCAAGATCATTTGATGCTGAGCTGCTGTTTCTCTACTTTAAAAAGTGAGTAAACTGATAAAAGAGGAGTTAATAACTGTTGTTAAATGTGCAACATTAAAAAAGTCAAATTATGTAAGTATTAATATGTTTTATCAAAAATATTCTAACTAGATAAAGGGTTCTCTCTGTTGTTTGACATGTTTAATACTAGGACGGAGCTTTCTGTATCAGTGAGTCAAGCTCAGGATCAATAACTGATAATAAAAATGACTGCTGGTTTACAGATGAACATAAAATAAATAAATACATGTAGAAAATTTTAACCTTGCTGCGTGATATAAGTGACTAAATGCCTGTTGTCCGTCTCTTCAGAGACTCAGTCTTCTTCTTTAGCAATGAGGATATGCTCTCTAACTGTTTTAATTTGTGTGCAAATGTTAACCTTGTCTCTTATTTCTGTCCTCTTTGACAATATCCATCAGTTTCTGCTGTTTTACTGCTGTTAGAGCCAAGTCTGCCGCTGAAGTGAGAAGTTTCACAGAGTAAGTGGACGTGAAACAGTTTGTGAGAAAAAAAAAAAAGTTATATGAAACAAAAGAAGAGACATCAGGAACAGGATTTATATTACATAGATCTGTATGCAAAAAAAAAAACCTGTAAGAATAACCAGAATAAAACAAAAAGTTGTATTAACGCCAATTTAAAAAAAAGCTGTAGAGTGAAAAACTTGGCTTTAAAACTTTATAAAGAAACGATTTAGCTTCTTTTGTTCTTTTGCATGATGTGATATTAGGTTATCGATCTAAATCTTCATTAAAATATGCAGTCTGTCTGAATAATTCAAGATTCAGTGCACCAGAAATTATAGCAGAAACTTTAACCCTTTCAGTTTCTCAAATACAACTCAGTGGTCTTTGGAAGTTAAATAATCAGAAGTCTGTTCCCTGACACACCAAACACACTCACGTAGTCTTATTTATAACTTCTTCAATCAGCCTTAGTCTCAGAGCAGACTGCTGCTGGAGCTCAGTGCATACTGAATTTACTTACTCTGGTGGTTAGGTGTGGATTTCTAAAGCCGCTGACGGTTGATCCTCCAACCATACCTCTGGTTGAGTCTCTGCTGCAGAGCGGTGTTCTGCTCTCAAACGCTGAAGAGTCTGAAGACTGCTCACGGAAGCTGCAGCAGTAACGGAAACAAGTCACATGGACACGCTGCAATCAGAAAGAGGTTCTCAGGCCCGGGGCCACAGGAAGAGAGAGAGCAGCTCCTCCAGCACACACACACACACACACACACACACACACACACACACACACACACACACACACACACACACACACACACACACACACACACACACACACACACACACACACACACACACTCACACAAGTCACACCACAAAAACCAGGCAGAACACACGCCCTTCACACATTCACACTCTGTGATCAGAAGACCTGCTGCAAAGGAAACCACTCAACACACACACACCCTTCCTGCTGGTTCTGTGAAAAGTAAAACATATACACACACACAGGCAGACATATCAGTGTGTAGGTATGAATGCATGGAGGGTCAAGGTGTGTCGCCAAAAGATAGACAGGGACTGGAGGATCACACATCAGATGATGCTTGAGGATAATTTTTAACATCTTACTTTATTGTTTCGAAACTTTCGAAACTTTCTGATTCATGCAACCCTGCTCTGTGTCCACAGAGCTTCTTTTGGTACCTACAGACCTTCTCTCCGTTCTATGTCTGACTTTAAATTTCTGCTGTCCCTTCAGCAGTCAGCCTGGTTGAAGGAATCAGGAAGTGATGGCGCTGTCTTTAAAGCCTGATCTGTTTGTGATTCCTTCCTGATTTCATAGGTATCATCTTCTGCTCTCACTTCTGACTGTTATGAAAGTCCAGGTGGCAGCAGGACTCTGCTCTCTGTGTAAAAGTACAGTGTATTTGCTCTGATGCAGCACAGAGTGGACCAAATGAAGATCATGCTTTACAGAAGGCTCAAAACTAGAGATTGAGATTACAGCCATGTTTTCTGAGGGAATGAATAAGCTGAGAAGGAGGAGGAGGAGAATTTTCTGACACACTGATAAACAATCAGACTGTGTGAAGATGGAATAACCGCTGGAGATAGACTCTAGAGGAGACATTGGGAATTGCAGGTTTTGGTTTCATTTTACATCTGCAGGTTGCTGCTCGGCCATCCTCTCCACATCTTTGTCTTTGTTTGCGTTAGGAGGGGGACATGCAGCCATGTCTCAACAGGACATGGTGGTTCCCTGAATCTCATTCAGGAATAATAGGATCTTGATGAACTTGCAAGATTTATTTTCTGCAGAACTTTTAGAAACGGAAAAAACTAAAAATAACAGTCGTTTTCTCAGAATCGGTTTCAGTCATTTGTTCCTGTTCTGATCTTTGTTTTTTTATTTTTTCTTCTTGAAAAGGGTGTGAATGAGTTCCTCAGTCCTCCTCAGATTTCACTCTGCGCAGGACCAGGCCTCTGTGGGTCCACAAAACCAACAGGACATGCAGAGGAGGGTTTATGCCATCTAGTGGAGACGAACTTTACTGCATCAGATAATAATCACAGAATGACTCTGAGACACTACACAGCAATGACATCTTAAACTCTGACAGGTCCATATATGAAGTATCATTGAAACAGATAAGACATTTTCAATTAAGGTCACTTCAGCTATTTGCGTGTCTGCTGATGCTGAGCTCTTTGAATACTCAATCTAAAGACATAATTGGATGTTCTTAATTTCCTTTTGTTTGACTCTGTTGTTTATTTATTTTTTTATGTATGTATTTATTTATGGCTGGATGAGGGGGTGATTTTCGATCGACTGTCTAAACACTTTGGGTCTTTACTATTATTTGAAGTGTTATGTGGAGCAGTGTCAGTAAACTGAGGACATGAGCTCACCTGCAGTGTAATACTTTATATTTATCAGATCAAATGGGAGGTGTGAACTCAGTCTCATACCTTTATGACTAAACACAGACAGACAGACGTGCAGGTTCCAGGGTTTCTAAAATAAATCATCCTGTTTTTGTATTGGGGCGGTTGTGGTTGTTAATTCAGAGCTATCATTAGCTAAGAAGCGTTTCACATGCTTTTGACTTCCTCCTCACTCTCCAACACAAACATCTGTCCACTGGTAGAGGGTGAAGAGGGGTCTTCTTTTTTTAAATACTGGACTCTGATTGTTGATGGTACCTAAAGAACAGTGAGTTACAGGCAGTAAAAAGCACTAATGAAAGAGCAGCCTTAGGAGCTACTGAACCACAGCAATCTCTGATGGAGAAAAGGTTACAACATCTTGTCCTGAAATCCGGACAAGAACAGCAGAGCTGGTGAGAGCATCTCTATCCTGTTGATCTCTACAAAATCACTTCAGCAAGAAGAGGTAGAGACTCACTTCTGTTTAAAGGCGAGACAACCTCACAGCTCCAAGGTGGAGCGCAGAATGTACAGAAATATTACTCAAGAAGTCCTTTTCAGATTGCGTCATGCCACCTTTAATAGATTGAGCAAACACATCTGTGGCTTTCTTAACATGGTGAGTTGTTTTTCTCTTTAACTTGTGATTTGTTTTTCAGTGTAGGATAAATAATTTTCCAGCAGCTTGAGAAGAAACAACCTGACCCCTCTAATCTGTTCAGAGGTTGCTTATTCTGTGTTCAGAGACGTTTGCAGAAAAAGTTAAAACAGTCTTTGCAGTGCCTGGTATGGATGGACAAAGCTTTATTCCTACAGCCTTGTGTTATTATTCTTTATTATAAAATGACACACGCTGGAGACATGCAGAGTATCGAACATGAACATCAGCCCATGGCACCATGTAGACTTTATTTTCAGGCTGTTAACCCACACAGTTTGTATTGTACCGTTAATAAAACCATGAAATAAATAGAGTGTAATACTATGGGAACACATTGAAAAGGGCACACATTCATATGTTACAGGTAGACCTTCTGTCAGTGCAGCACAGGTGTTTCAAAATGGCAGCTTTTGCATCTGAACTCATGCACATGCAGAACTGTCTGTCTGCACGCATGTGGTCAAATATAACTTCAGGTCAAGATTATTTGGCGTAATATTCATCAGTTACAGTTAGAATGTGTTTCTGTTAACTCACACAACAGATAGCTTTAAATAACAACCATTGATCATTGTTAAAACGTCTCTCAGAGCAGAGTTTGGCCTTTTTCAAGCAGACCTAAACCTCCAGTTACCTGACTCTGACAGGTTTAAACATCGCCCACCCTTCCTGTGGATAAAACAGTCCAGCAGCTAAAATGTAAAAGTGGATTTTCCCACATTTATGACAGTCCCTGAAAACTCCTCATCCCTGTGGTTTGTCCAGACTGCAGCCTGACTTCTCTAGTCGGGCTGCAGGAGAAAACAGATCTTTAGTGAGTGTGAGAGTTTTTCCTCTGGAGCTTTCTGAACGAACAGGGTCTGCAGTCTGTTTCATGGCTGAACAGGTCGCTGTGTCTCTACCCATCCAGAGGTTTCCCCAGGTACACCATGGTGACTTCAGTGTTTCCATAGACAGCAGAGACAGCAGGGTACAGGCAGGCTTTTGGCAGTCCGCGAAACGCTATTCCAAGAAACTCAAAACCTCTCTCAAAGGCTAATGTCTTATCGTCCATGTCCAGGATCACTCGTATTCTCTCTCCAATCTGTAAACAAACAGACTTAGATTAGAAACAGGAATTCAAACATTTATAAAAAGACAACAGCAGCTTTTCTACAGGTAATTCAATCAAGCAACTGTGCATGGGCTCAGCTGGCTGCATGAAAGAGGGAAAGATACAGTTGCTGTAGAAAATACAGAGCAGCTGGTCTGAAGTCCTATTAAAAAGCAGAAATACAGCAGAGACAGTCCAGATGAGTCAAACTGCTGAACCAGCTGTGTTAGTGGAATAAAACTAATGATTTCAAGAAAAGAAAGTTATCATCTGTTAATGCTCATCATTGTTTAACTCTTTATTCCACTTTAACAACTGTTTTAATATCACACCTGTCACACTGTTTTAGTTTACATGGGTACAATGTGATCACTCTGATCTGGCTGAATCATAACTGTGATGATAGTCAGAAAAACAGCACCAACTCAAGTCATCAAACTTAACTTGATCTGTTTGTTGTGTTACAGTTACATCCCTGAAACTTCACACACAGTCATGTCTGCAGCTCTAACCTGGTATTTAGGAGCGTTGTTACACTGAGGGAAGTTCCCGTTGACCTCCCCGTTGTGGAGCAGGTTGTTGTCGACCAGGTTCCAACCCCAGCTCTGGTCATCGCTTCCAAGTAAAGC
This sequence comes from Halichoeres trimaculatus, assembly GCF_033239565.1. Lineage (NCBI taxonomy): Eukaryota > Metazoa > Chordata > Actinopteri > Labriformes > Labridae > Halichoeres > Halichoeres trimaculatus. The sequence goes on along the minus strand of NW_027437196.1, from coordinate 20,146,820 downwards.
TACATAGCCCTGACACTGCATGGCCGCCCGCTTGGTGGCGATGCCGATCACCGCCACTGTCCCCAGAGGACCCTCCCACCAGATCTCCCAGGCATGCCTCCCCTCTGAGAAGCCGATCTTCCCTCGTGCTCCGTCTGTGCTCTGGGCGATGGGGTTGCGGTGGAGGGTGAAGCCGTTCTTCTTCACGTAAACATTGCGGGAGCAATCGTGGGAACTTAGGGCGTGCTGGAAGGCTTTCAGCTGGAGAGAGGAGAGAAACTCTTCATCAGGGATTATGAATGACTGAGTCTACAGACCACACACTGAATATAACAGTAGGACTGAGAAAGCTTTTCATCAGCTGGTTCACAGCTTTTAGTCTGTGTCCTCACAGTCTTTGTCTAGAAGCTCTAAGTGTGATATTAAGGTCAGAGGAGAGATATGCAATACTCTTTGTCCCTCTACACACAGGTTACTCTACCTCAGTGACACCTTAGGCGTTCAGAGTTAGACTCTTTTAGGACTCTGACATGTAGGCACTCGTTCTGTCAAATCTTTGACATTTCTGTCTCAAAAGCAAAGTGAGACAATATCCAAATTGATCTGACAGTTATCTTAACTCCTCCAGCTAACGCCACCACTTACTAATCCCCTTTTTTTTCTAAAGCTTCTTCTTCTTCTTTTCCAAATATGGTGACTTCTGGGTCTAAGATGGCAACAGCCAAGGTGACAAAACCTCAGTTATCAACAAAACAAAGGAAGACACAACCAGATAGAATAACAGTTACTACAAGATTCTCTTTTTTATTTCAATGGTGCACAGTTTAATAAGTAAGCCTAAATATTAGTCATCACAATAAAACAGAGATAAATGTGAGGGTCAAACAACACAAGACCTGGTCCTAACTGGTCCCTCCCAAACTCTTTTGAGCAATCCGACAATGTAATCCAGTTTTAGGCAAATGTTATGTCACTAGGACTGACACATTGCAGTCTAGGGACAGGGTTTTGTTTGGATTATCCTCTAACAGTGTCATTGGTGGACCCGTCCTGTAAACAGCGTGCACATCATGCTCACTACCAGCTTTGTTGTGAGCACTAATATACAGACATCAGTTTATGAAACCACAGTCTGTTAATGGAGGACCTACCTTTCCCTTGTAGGTGGGCAGGTTGCACAGGATGTCAGACCGCAAAGCTTCTTCGCTAAGGCAACGGGCGGACAGGCTGCGCCACACCTCACTGTTTTCATCCGCCAGCATGTTGTTCCAGTGCCAGCAGACCAGAGAGCACCGCATCAGGTCATATAGATCCAGGTAGGAGAAGATATGCTCCAGGACCCGAGCTGGCAGCCTCCCGGCCACCCCTGCGCCTCCACCGGCTGCAGCAGCGTACGGAGAACCGGCGGAGCTGCAACTAGCCGAGGCTGCTGCGCCCAGGCTGGAGGAGCCTCCCCCTCCGACGGCCGCTCCAGACATTTTACCCCCTCTGTTCACCAAGCACACAGTGATGCTTAACCTAATGGCGTTTATCGGGCCCTAATAAATGTTAAATAACAACATTTTACCTTGAATATGACCAGCAGCGCCCTGAAATCACAACACTAATAGCCTGAATGTCCCCACTTCAATGGCTGAATGGAAGCGATGCGTCAAGGTCCTAAAAGATTAAAGGTACTCAATACTCAGCTGCTAAAGCACCGAAGATATCAGTCCATGTTACCGACGGTCACATTAGTTTTACATTGAAATCAGCTTAAAAAAGTATTATTGGTTATATAGTTGACATAATATCTTGTACTGGTGTATGAATATTTTTGAATCAGTCAGGACCTTCAGGCAGACATCATGATGAGCTCATAGTGTTGCAGGTTTCAGTCTGAGGACGGCCCACTAAATGCTACAGTTAAGACAATGTGGAATAAAATATACATTAAACCATCATTATCTATTTTTATTTGTTTTTGTTTTTTTAAATAAAAAAAAAACCCAATACAATCATTTTGGGTAGGCTATCATTGCGTGCTTTCTGATGTTTGAACAAAAAAGCACTAAAAATACTAAATTCAAATACACGTATTATCAATAAATATTTTTTTCTTCGAAGAAATTAATATATTTATAGGTAAGTAACGTCAGATTGCCTGTGGCAGTTTGTATCCGCAGACCACGTGACCTCACCCGGAAGTGACGCTAAGTAGTCAAAAGAGTTCACTGAAGCATCTGGGAGCAAAACACCAGCTATCGTTATTTCTTAAAGAGCGGGGGAGGCTGACAGCTGGAGGACACAAACACACTCTCACACCCACGGTGAGGGCTAGTATCAGTTTATATGTCATAATTAAGATGTTTGTGTTATCTTTGGTGTTTGCGGGACAGGCGGTGCTGCAGCTGTCTGTCTCCCTTTCTGTGTTTGTGTGTGTGTGTGTGTGCGCGCGTGTGTGTGCGCGTGTGTATGCGTGTGTGCGCGCGTCGGGCAGTGTGGCCTGTCTGTCCGGCCACAGTCCGACGGTATAGCTTGGTCAGACAGGTGAGCAGCAGGTGAGTCTGGCCATGCTAACAGCTAACAGCGGGGTGTATGATGCTGATGATGCTAATGATGCTGAAGCTAGTTGATGATAAAGAGCCTCGCACCGCTCACCTGTCTGACCCTCTGTCACTGACGGGATGCCATCTTTATTCAACATGTCACCTTTAAGAAAAAAACTGAGCACCTCGCTATCCCTGAGACCCTCGAGGTGGATGATTTAATATGGGATACTGTTTAATCTGCTGCTTCATGTTTACCCAGCAGCACCTACATACTCCACAGCAGTTATAGGGGGACATGAGCCATGTGACACTAGATCTAACAGCTCTGAGTCTTGGGGGCAGCTGTCCTTCTTTTTTTGCTTCAGACTGAACAGTTCTTCACACCTGCATTTCAGCAGACAGGTGTAAATGAGACAAATCAGTCCATCAAAAATCACCATGCTTGGATTCCCAAAATGATCTCTGTAGTTTTCTGCTTGGAGTCTCTAAAACTCTGAACATTTAGGTGTTGTGATTTGTGTAATTTGTTGTATACAATTGGGTATCTGTGGAGCTGTTTGAATGTGAGGGTAAGATGGGTTCAGATTTTATCTTGCCTTGAGATTAGCACTTAAAGACAGATTATAGAGCAGAATAGTTTAATGAACTGCCTTTCATACTGCTCACATTGCTAGTTAAAATAGACCGATTGATCATAATGGTTAATGGTATTTTGAAAAAAAAAATGAAAATGGCATCAGCCAGTGGCTGTGCTCAAGAGGAAGATCAGAAAAAAATAAACAGATAATGTCTGCAGTCTTTACAGGCTGCCCCATCTCTGTTGCTGCTGTCAAACAGTGCTCACTTCTCTGAATTATAACAATTTTTCCGATCAGAAATAGCAGCAGGTCAGATCTGATAGTGACTGGCTGATATTTGATATAAACTCTGTTATAAAGTAGAAAACAATGCAGTTTGATAATGCTTCAAGATTGATATCATTAGTGTTCTCAAACCCTTCAACAGAACCCATTGACGACAACAAAAACATGTAATATTAGCGTTGTATATCAGCTTCAGCTGTTAAAATCTGATATCAGTTGACCCCCTGTGTTTATCAGAAGTCCAGCTGTGTTTCATGTCTGTATCATCACTTCAGCTTTGAGTGATGCCCTCAATAAACTGACTGGGTGAAGTGATGTTACATAAATATATCTGTATCACCACCAGGGGGCAGCAGTTCAAAAACCTGCTGCATGCTTTCCATCTCATGAGCATCCTGTGGGGAACAGCTTCCTCTGGTTCTCTGTGCTGCTGAAGAGGCTCCAGATAAAAATGTTTCATGAGGTGTTAGCTGTTACATGCACACATAGTGCATTATTATTACACATTGTCATTACATATTTATATTTATTATTATTATTATTATCACAGCACATCATGTTATGACACATTACAGTTAAACTGAAGCTGAGGAAGTGGTTGGTTAGTGTCATACAGACCAACTGCAGATTAATGTCACTGCTCTGATCTTTTCACAAGTTCTAAATCATCAGTGCAGGTTCCTTTAACACTGCTGAAAATTTGAGGTAGCCTTGATGTAATGCTGTTTTGTATCCCTTTAACATCAGTGTTTAACAGTAATATAGGCATGAACGATAGGGAGGTAATCTGAATAGTTATTCCTCGTTGGAATAACGTTTGAGGTGAGATAATGGGACAATGCAGCCCAAGCAGAGCACAGGGAGTATTTGAAGCAGGTCTTCTTTAGCAGCTAAAATTCATTCCATTTCTGTGTATTAATTCACACAGTCTTTGTATTAATCCTAATATTTTGTTTTTCAACATCTGTTTCAGTCTCTGTGAGCAGGCGGTCATAATGAATCCTGTGTACAGCCCTACATCATCAGGGGTCCCCTTCACCAACACAAAGGGTCTGGGTTACCCAGGTAGGTTTAGAACCTATTTTTATCATATTTGTTACTTCATATGAACCATGCCATATATCAGAACAAAGAGTAAAGATGATGTTCTTTGTTTGGTCTTTCAGCTGGATTTCCTGTCGGCTATGCAGCAGCAGCTCCTGCTTACAACCCCAACATCTACGCTGGAGCGAACCCAGCATTCCCCAGTGGTTAGAGCTTAGTCCTGTTCCATATGCTAAAGACCCTCCAGACTCTGGAGAGGCTTCTGTTTTTGTTAAACATGAATGCTGTTAGTTTGAAACAACAATGGTGGTAAAAAATAAGATTCAGATGCCTCAGGGTGCTGCTGTGAAACTCGTCAGGCCTCGTGTGTCACGGTGTAGTTTGTTTTTTAAGGTGGAAAGACCTGTTCAAAACAAATTCACACAACTAAGTAACAGCTGCGGCAGCAGCTTAGCTCTTTCTGAACTAAAATCAGAGTTTATACTTTGAGGTGACTCTCATGACAGAGTTTAAAAAGAAGCTCCTGTGTTTTAAAGCTCTGTCTTCTAATACTGTGACAATTGTGACAAGAGAGCGCTAACTGGCTAATAGAGAAAGGGAAAACATGATATCAACACCTACAACCAAACCAACGAACTGCAAATCCACAGAGAGCACTGCTTTTTATAAGTTTGAATCAATGTGCTCTGAGTGACTCTTAGTGTACCTGTAATTTCTGTCTGCCCTCTAAACTTGTCTCTGTCCTTTCTCAGGTTATGCTCCCGGGACACCTTTCAAAATGTCCTGCTCCCCCAGCACAGGGACTGTCCCCCCCTACTCCTCCTCCCCCAGTCCTTACCCTGCTGCTGTGTACCCAGTGAGGAGCTCCTACCCCCAACAGAGCCCATATGCACAGGTGAGTGAGTGTGTCAGTGAGCCAGTGATACCTTTTCTTATTGAAGTATTCACCTTTCTGACGGGCATCATGTTCTCTGTGATTCAGGCACTAATACCATCTCAGCAGCAGGGCACCTACTACACACAGCCTCTGTATGCCGCTCCGCCTCACGTCATCCACCACACCACCGTGGTCCAGCCCAATGGGATGCCTGCAGCCATGTATGCCCCGCCCATCCCTCAGCCCCGCCACAACGGTGTCACCATGGGGATGGTGGCCGGCACCACCATGGCTATGTCGGCTGGTGAGCATTAGTGTCTGTGTTTCAGTGGGAAGAGGAATCCCTCCACGTTTCCAGACTGATGAGATTCATGTCGCTTCTGTCTGTCACTTCAAACTCGACTCTGTAAAATCATGCGAACTCTTTCGCAAACTAACAGTCACATGATTTCTAACCAGCAGTCGTTCTGAACCCGAGCATTATGAGTTAACTTTTTGGTTGCCTTTCTTCTCAGGAACTTTGTTGACGACTCCATCACCAGCATCTGTTGCCCCTCACCAAGTAACGATGCCCACATATCGGCCCCCAGGGACCCCCAGCTACAGCTACCCCCAGTGGTGAAGAGAGAGGAGTGAGTGCTTGAACATTTTACCTGCCTGTTTGATTTTCAGATGAGTTATTAATTAGGACTTTGTTCTGTTCTGTCTCTCTATTGGACCAGTCAAAGCTCCTGTTCTTAAAGTTCCTGTCCCTGTATGTCTGTCTGCAGGTTCAGTGGTAGATATGCATCCATGCTCTCCTCCAGTGTTTGTCACTCTGGGTGAGGACGGCTCTGCCAGTGTCTGCACTTCTTACTCTTCTTCCAGCATAATGTGAATCTAAACCCAGCTACATTCAGACAGGAGGGGGCATCGTTACGACCATCCCCATGACCCCGCCCCCTCTCCCTTCAGCGCCAGCACCTCCTCCACCTGCTGCACCTCTAACAGCAAAGCCTCCATGCAGACTGTCTGCAGGTTTTTAAAGCTTCAGCTCTTCATCAGAGGAGAGGGAGTTGTGTTGTTCTTATGTTATTTTTTTTATTTGGACTCATATGACGGTGAATGCACGCGTGTAAATATCCACATACAAACAGACGCCTGCTCAGTCTACTTGCTGTGACAGATGCAAACTAAAGGCACACATCCAAAGGAACTAAACCAGTAATAATAACCTGCAGAGCTGAGTCAGCGAGCAAGTCCACTAACATTTGTTCATGCAAAACACACACACACACACACACACACACACACACACACACACACACACACACACACACAGAAAAAGCAGAATGAAATGTGCTCCATTTGCTGCTCTATGTTTTTAAAAGTAATGCTCAGTTTTTCTTTTTTCTCACAGTGATGCAGTGTTTGTCTCATGTCTGTGTTTTAGAAAGACTGACTGGAGCTTTTTTTTTATCACTTTTGAGTGTTTTATTTCTCTGCCTCTCAGATATTTGAGGAAAGAACAGCCACTTCTCCTGAAGTGTGCAGCAGCTTTAGTGTCCTGCCTGAGACATTTTGGGTGATTTAGTCAAAGTTTATTTTATCTGAAAGTATCATGGTGGGATTGAGGAGAGGTAGATGTTAGGAGCATTTTCACCCAGCTAAATTTAAATGAATGAATGTGAGTGAGTGTGGGGCAAAGATAAAGGTATAAACCATAAAATGGTGCCATACAGTGCAACATGTCTAGATTATCTGACCTGAAATAATAATGTGTTACCAAACAGGTCTGCAGCTCTTCATCATGAAACCTCTGCTTTCTGTGCAAACATGTTATAAACATGTTATAAACATGAAATTCTTATAGTAATCAGCACTAACCCTACCAGACTCTTGCAGACATGCTCCTCATCGCTGCCTCGGTCACCTCGGTTCAATAATCTGTTTTGTAAATGTTATTTTTGTGATTTTGGTTCATGTTTTGTATTCTTAAGAAAGACCAAAAATAAAAACAGATATAAGAAGAGTTTGTGTCTGTTCTAATTCTTCTTCTTGGCCAAAAATAGAACCTGAATACAAGGAAACATCCCTAGAGTAACAGCACAAACACACCCTTTGATCAGATTTATTATCAGAAGACCTGTTTTCCTGAACTTGATTTCCTTTAAACTCAATGTGATAACACAAGCAGCACAAGAGCGTGAGTTCTGACACACAAAATTCAGGCACACAGTCTCTGTCCAAGATGAGACAGACAAGAAACTACCAAAATATAATTCATAGCAGATAGATGAGAGTGTAATATAACCTTATCCACCATCTGTGTATGGAAGGGGTGGGCAGTTGTCTTTGACCCTCATACATACTTCATCGTATTGGACACACTTTGAAAACAACCAGTATGGATGCATGTAAAAGGACCCCAGCTAACTAAAATTACAATCTATGCAGTTCTGATAAAGATGTTTTATGGCAAATAGGATAAACCATTATAAATGATTATTTTCTTTGCACCTGCGTTCTAGTTCTGTAATGGACAGCTGTTGTTATTTGTCTTTTTACAATGAAGGGACATTGAGTGTGTCTGCAGCCTGTCATTGTGCTACCTAGTTTATCCCTCTTTGGGAATTAAAAACAGATCAGGAAAAACAGACTGACCATACTGATAAAAATATCTTTGTGGAGTTTATTTTTATATATGCATAGTGTAAGATTATAACAAATCATCCTCTGCCCTATTTAAGAAATAAATGCAAAGTTCTTCAGGTGGCATGCTGAAAACACATCTGATCCTCACAGTAAAGTAGCCTATTAAGTTGTCAAGAGAAAGGTGTGACACACATTAGTTTAAGCATGATAGAATCGGCAGTGATGCTTTATCACAAAATTAACTTATATATCCAGCTACTGTGGCTTTTATTATTAAAAAAAAAAAAGTATACTTAACGTAAATTAGGTTTCTATTCTAATCGCAAAGGTAAAGTGACTTCATCATTGGTTGATCCGCCAGTTTCCTGTCTGCGCCCTCATTATATGGTCAGTCAACACTTGCCTATAGAGGGCGGTGTTGCTCAGTGTGGTTTCAGTCTACGCTAAAATAAATAGGCGAAAAAGAAAACTTCCCGTCATGCATCAGGGCGCGCGAAGTTAGAGCTGTATAGAGTTAAGAAACCAAAACAGAGAAGCTAACGTTGACAATAAGCCGATTTAATGTTTTATATCGATATTTAGTTATACTGACGATTTTATATTAAAGTACCCGAGCCTCTCCTGCCTGACCGTGTGAGTGTTTTTAACATTTTAAAACCAGTTTTTCGCGTTTTAATCAACATTAATTGCATCTGTCAGACTCTTTGAAACTCTGATTTAAGCTTTTACAATAAAAGCAGAGCTTTAGATACACGAAGGTTACCATTATCATACAATAATCTTAACACAGTTGTGTTTTCATATAAAAAAAGTTCTGACCATATTAATATGGCGTAGTTCATGTGTGATTTCATCAACCCGAGGTGAATGTTGTGTCTGTGGTCCTCGGGTAAAAGTAGATCAGCTTTAGTGTCTCTCTATTTTTAATCTTTATCTTTCACTTTCTTTCACATTAGTGTCCATCATCAGCTGCTCAGTAGTTATTACCACTTATGGAGCCTACACAGATGTGTATAGCATGCCATGGACTCTTATGATCCCCGTACCAACTGTTAGGTTTGCTTTGAGCTGTGTGCTGATAACAAGCTGGTGCTCCGTCCCCTCTTTAAGGCCGAGGACACAGCGTCCATGATTCCCAAAAGGAATATCAGATTTGGAGTCATCCGATTATCCTTATTATCCTAAGTAAATTCAAATTCAATTCAATCTGACCTCATGACAGTTTTCCACTTCACGTCTTTTCATTTTAAACAGACTTAGGTCCAGAGAAATCTCTGAAGTCTCTGGCTTTTGACTGGATTTTGAGCCAATGCAGGGATTTCTGTCATATATATATATTTATTTCAGTACTTCCTGAGGGCCTGAAGATCATGTCAATCCAGTATTAGTTTCGGTCATTGTCCCTTTTGAACAGAAATTTCTCCAGAATCTCTGGTGTTAAAATGATTTGGGTTTCTGTAGATGGTGAAATGCATTGAGTCTTTCTCAATTTGCTAAAACATTATTCTGAAACTGTGAAACTAATAACTCGAGCAGTCTCTTAGATATAATATGAGCAAATCTTCTTCATCAACCATAAGCATTCTCCATAGCAATTAAACCATTTGAAATATTTTGTGTGATAAACCCTTTCTTGTGTTTTCTCAGACAGGCAGCATCGCCAGGTGTCAGGTGGTGTGTGTGTGTGTGTGTGTGTAAGATGAGCAGCCCCAGTCTGAGCAGTGAAACCTCCAGATCAGCAGAGCTGTTTGAGGATTTATGGAGGCAGCTGTTGGAAACCCACCAGAGTGCCCTTCAGGGTAACGGACCCAGGATGTGTTCTTGTGCTAGTGATACTTATTTTATTTCTCTCTGACACCGCTCTTCTCTTTACTTATAGAGCTGGAGGCAAAAGTGATCAAGCTGAAGAAGGAGCGCTGTCTGTAAGTACTCTCAAACTTACGAAGAACAGCAGATCATAATGAATTTTGAAGCAAAGTCTTCTCTCTGTATCTTCCTGTTTTTATATCCATCTCCTCCAGGGATGCTCAGAAGCTCGAGGTGTTTTATAACCGTAACCAGCAGCTGAAAGAGCAGAACAGAAACCTGCAGGACACCGTCATTCAGCTGGAGGAAAGGTAGCGTTACCTTTACTGTAAGTTACCTTTGACTGCAGGTAAAGTGTGATACAATTATTAAAAACTGCTTCCTGTTCAGGCTGCGTTCAAGAGAGTGTAGTCAGTGCGACATCTTAAAGGAGAATCTGAGGAGCAGCGAGGAGGAGAACTCACGGCTCATCCACAAACTGAGTGAGTTTACTGATTTGTTCACATTTGTCTGTCAGAGCAGGGACTAAACACTCACTCTGCTTTAAAAACGTTAGGTTCAGCTTTTGATTCAGTCAAGGGTCACTTTGGGGAGGGTTGAGCTGCTGAGAAGACGTGAGGGAGAATCTTTCAAAACAAGCAAAACTTCAGTTTATAGTTTAGGATCTTCATTTACAAAGGGTTCATACTGACTGAAGAGGTTGATCACATGATACTTATAAGAGCTGAACAGCTCGTGCAGAACTCTGAAACATGATGGAGTACTTAAGATCCCTCTGACATACCGATGTGTAAAAGCTGATAACAGTATGTGTCATCTGCTCCACAGAGGATGAGAGGAACGATCTGGAAGATAAAAACAGGAAACTTCAGGCTGAGGTGGAGAAACTGAAAACATCCCAGTAAGATTTTTTATCACATTATGGCTTTTTTTTTTAATTTACAGCTTCTCTTTGTCTGTGGATATTTCAGTTTCTACATTTATTTCTACAGACAGGATACTGTGAGTGAATCTGTGAAAGCACAGAGCGGTTACTTTCACTTCTGCTCTCACTCAGTGTCCTCTACTCATCTCAGTGGGAGAGGGGTTTATCTTTGTTTTAAGCTCTACTGTCCTGCACAGAAGTAAGTATTTCTGTAAGGTTTCAGTTCCCGTGAAGCTTGACAGGTGTTTTGTTCGTCTGTCCTCAGCTCAGTGCAGCAGCATACCTCATCTTCAGAACAAGAAGAAGGATTCATCCCAGGCTCCCCCCTCCTTCCAAGCTCTCTGCCCGCTGCTAACAAACTGAGGAAACGCAGAAAGATGGACAAAATGAGCAACGTTCGTTACACAGAGACACCTCTACCACAGAAGAACAGCTTGCTCTTTAATGGTCAGTCAGCCAGATGAACTGTCAGACTCTTCAACCTCTTTTATGTCTTCCTCATCACCTCTGAAGTCTCATGTGTGCTCTGTTTGTAGAGCCGAGGAAAGAGCCTGGAGGAGCAGAGGTGCTCGTCCCCAACACCTGTGAACTGGACGCACCACCGACCTCAAGTATGACTCATTCACTGCACACACCTGTGAGATTATCAGAGAAAAAGACTTTTAAAGTCAAGAGGCTGGTTTCTTAGGACTATGCCATCATTAGGGTGTTGTCCCTGTCTCTGGAATCACTAAATCTCTAACTCACACCCTGCAGCCAGAAACATGTAATATTAGTGTCCCAACACAGGAGAGGAGGAGGAGATGTTCAGCTTGTAAAAACACACTTGCACATGCACACACACAAATTTTATCATCCCTGAGAGTTCATAGCAGTGTTTTTTTCCCGCCGCGTGTTATTGGGAACAAAAATCCTGCCTTGAAGTGGCTGTATGTTAAAAAACCAATAGAGTGTGACAGATTTGACGATTTCTTTGCAGCTGAGGTTTAAAATGATACTCCGAGATGGAACAAGTTGGGTCCTATCACAAAGTTTAGGGCAGAAATTACCCCAACAGCAGTGTTTTTGTGCAGCAGAAGCCCAGAGCGCTCGCACCAAACACCCCCTCCCTGCTCCTCTGCCGGTTTCCTCTACACTCAGACTTACTACTTACTAGTTACTTTCACACAAAAACAGCGCTAAATAAGGCTCTAGTTCTCATCGTGTCTCTTCGTCCTGGCAGACTACCTGCGTTTGTTTATATCTGGCACGCCGCGCGCGGACTGATGCACTAAGCGGCAAGCGCCTCGTAGCCAGCTGTGGCTCTGCAGCAGAGGTAGCGCCGTTTTACGACACGATGAGAACTACAGCCTTATTTAGCTGTGTTTTTGTGTGAAAGTAACGCGCTGAAAATTCTCTAAATAAAGCGTGAATGCAGACAGATATCAGATTTTTTTGGTTGGAGGCCGTTTATTTGTGTTTTTGGTCAAGTAAAAAATGGCCCCATCTGAGTGCAGAGGAAACCGGCAGAGGAGCAGGGAGGGGGTGTTTGGTGTGAGCGCCCTGGGCTTCTGCTGCACAAAAACACCGCTGTAGGGGTCATTTCTGCCCTAAACCTTGTGATAGGACCCAACTTGTTCCATCCCGGGGTATCACTTTAAAGAAAAGTCTGATCCCCAGTTTTGTGGTCCTGATGAGCTTCTTGTTTGATGTGTTGATCTGCAATCTCATTTCAGATTATGTGAATCAGAACACAGAGCTAGAGATTGCAGAAACCTGTGCTCTTGATCTTCCAGAGAGGCCTTACATGGTATGTCTGCTTCATGCTGAAACACAGAGATTTATGTATCTTTCTCTCACATGCATTTTTTGTAATTCTAAAACCTCTTTATCAGAGGAGTGAGAAGACGGCTGGCCAGCAGAGCTGCTCTGAATCATCACGGAAGTTAAATGTTCACTCAAAGTAAGAATTGAAATAATCAGAGTCATTTTTATCACCCCGTTTCCAGGCAGTTTCCCCAGAAACTTTAACTTAAAGGTGATATAAATGCAGAACTAGGAGCCTTTTGTGTAAAGAACATTGGCTTTGATCACAGAAAGCTGTGTTGTGATAACAAACCCAATCGATCCACAGACCCGACTCCACCTCAGAAAGATCTCCGTCTCTGCTCCCACGGGTCAAACGTTTGTCAGAGGATGACGCCGTCAGCAGAGCGAAGAGGAAGAAGGAGGATGAGGAGCTGGAGGACAAGCAGGGGAAAAGGACACAGCCTGAGGGAATCAAAGAAAGCACTTTACCTTTAAACAATAAGAGCTTCAACACAGAGACCAAGGACACCAGGGTGAGAGAAACCACTGACATGATTCAAGTGATCTGTTTAGACAGGTCTAAAAAATCCAGACTACATCCAGAACTCCTCCTTTCATGACACTTTTTATTCCTGCGCTCATAATCTCTGCCAGTGATTAACATTTCAGGGAACAGAAACACAGAAAAGCAGTCAGACAGCTGAAATGTGAATCAGATACTGAGCAGAGATTTCTCTGTGTTTCCTCTCTCAGGTGTCAGCCCGGGGTGAGACCTCCAGCTTACAGCCAAACATTTCCTGTGTCAGTCCTGACTTTAAGAAACCACTGGCTCTTAAAGACATCAACAAAGGTGATAATAGGAAGAAAGGAAACATCAGAGAGCACCCGGACATCTCACAGCAGCTTCAGAGAGTAGAAAATGGTGAGTTGAATTAGTTAGCTAGTAATTAGTTGACTAGTTTAATTTTAATATCTATCCTTTGAGTAGTAACTGTTTATTTCTTTATTCTGAATTTGTATCTTTTATTTTATTTTAGAGCTTAATCTCTCTAAGCATTTCTCTGAGCAGGAGCAGTCTTGTTCTGGAGTTAACAGTCGTGTTTCTGACAGAGTTTTATCTCGTAATGAAGTGTGCGTTCAGAGCTGACTCCTCTCTGTTTCCTTTTCCTTCTCCTCTTTCTCAGCTAAAAAACCCCACAAAGTTGAGTCCACGTGGAGCGTGGACCCAGCGCTTGCGTTCTCCATGTACGACAGCGAGTGTGGAGGTGACGAGGTGAAGTCACATGACCTGATAATCTGACCATGTAGTTTATTTTCAATGAAGGGATAAAGACATAATGTAAGACATGTTCCCTGCTGGTGTGTTTAGAGCGTGTTTGTGTCTGAGCAGCAGGAAGAAGAGTGTCATGAAGAGCTGGTGGACACAGACTGTACCTGGGTCAGTCACAGCGTGCTGCAGCGAGGAGGCAGAGCAGAGGGGGCTTTGGGTAAATACAGCAATAAACTGACAGGAGGAGTACTCCCTGAATCTTACATCAGAAAGGTCTGCAGAGGATTTTAAGTAGAGGCTAATGTGTCTTTCTTAGTCTTTATTCTGTCCCTGTAGTGCCCCTGTAGAAACTTTACATGGGATGGCAAAAAAAAATAAATAAATAAAGTTTTCATGACAAAACCTCAGAGCCTTATATCAGTCTCTGTCTTTGTTTACTGTCTCTTTAAGGCTCCCTGCTCTACAAACCCCCTTCCCTCTTATTAGTCAGGCCCCTGGAGGCCTGCTGGGGGTGTGGTTATAGATAGCCTTAGTGTTCGAGGCCCCTCCCCTCCTATATGTCAAGAAATCCTTATGTGACTGCATCAATTCAGCAAGCTGCACACATTTAGTCTAAACATGCAGCATTGTTTCTCTATATCCATGTTGACACAACGGGTAAGCTTCCCTTTAAGGAGATGTGACAGATGAAGTGGAGTAAAAGTTTTCTCCGTCTGTTTTTAAAGGTCTAGGCGAGAAGGCAAACGACAGTCTGGAGATGATGTTTGACACGACGACTTGCGGAGAATACAAGTCCTTCAACACCCAGCACATGAGCCAGCACTCGGGCCAGAGACAGCCCAGTGATGTGGAAGATGATGAAGATGAAGATGAAGATGAGGAGGATGAAAACATCGAGGGTAGGCTCTCATGTGTTTGTCAGGATGTAATTCTGTGTCTGACCTTCGGATCGTGTTCATGTTTTTCTTTTTACCTTTTTATTCAGAGCAGGATCCTGATGAGACCACCCTGAGTCAGATTAGGGGACAAAAAGACAGGTAACACATGCACGCACACACACGCGCGCAGCTCAGATCCTGACACATCATCCTCTCAAAGAACTCTGAGATCACTCCAGAGTGAGGCATGCTGTGCTGTAGAAACATGATGAGATCAGATGACTCTCATCATTTCGTATAATCTGTGTTTTTCCCTCTGAATCAGTCGCCCGGCGTTCGCTCATGTGGCAGTGATTCGAAAGAAGGAGGAGAGGAGGAAACTGAAGGGGACCACCTGTAAGGAATGTGAAGTTGTGAGTATTTCAAAGTAATCTGAAAAACTCTGAAATGTTTAAAGGCGCACACACACACAAAATTAAAATAATCTGATCTCCATCATCAGTATTACGCTCACCTCCCAGAGGAGGAGAGGCAGAAGAAGCTGTCGTCGTGCTCCAGACACAGGTTTCTTTACATTCCTCCCTGCACACCTGAAAACTTCTGGGAGGTCGGGTTTCCATCCACGCAAACATGCATCGACAGAGGTCAGTCAGCTGTTTTTACAATAATACAGTATTTTCAAAGCTGTCCACAGCATTTTTATATTCTAAACTAGTTTACAAATGCTGATTAAAAACACACATTTTTTTTTATTCTCACTGTCTGACATTAATCAGATTTTATATATATATATATATATATATATATATATATATATATATATATATATATATATATATATATATATATATATATATATATATATATATATATATATATATATATATATATATCCTCTGCACACACATATATATATATATATATATATATATATATATATATATATATATATATATATATATATATATATATATATATATATATATATATATATATATATATATATATATATATATATATATATATATATATATATATATATATATATATATATAAACTGTGTATTTGAGTTTCAGGTTTATAGATATCAGAGCGAAATGTAGTTTAAAAATTATTGTTGGATGATTTAAACCCAAGGCAAACATATTAGATCATTGTAACCTCATGCCCTCCCGTGTCACAACAGCGTCTCCCTCATGCACTTGTTTTTGTTCACAGGTTACATCAGAGAGGAGACGAGTCCTCAGGCTCGCACTCGCAGGCGGCAGCCGTATAACGCCTTATTCTCCCCAAAGAGGAAAAAACAGGAGAGTGACAACAGTCTGTCCCTGTAGGACTGACACTAACAGGAAGTCACATCACTTTATTTTAAGAAATCATACTGAACCGATTTAAGGAGTGATTTTGTACAGACTGAACACAGCTTTAATGTTTGAGGAAAAATAAAAATAATTGTCTTAAAGTCCAAAGAGCACTGTCCCCGTGGTTTCTTAAATCACTCTGCAGTCACATGCCAGAGTGATGGTTTATTTGGTCAGCAGGTCAGTCATGACAAAAACAGAAGTTACAGAATAAAATACATCTTCTAGAAAAAGTAATCTCAATCGCAGTGAAGGAGTGCAAGTGGTGGGTTAACATGCAGAGATGATCATGTCTGAGATTCTCTGTCAGAATAAACCAGCAGAGCCTCACCGGCGTGACTCAGCAGCACACTGAGGACAAGGAGACAGAGAGGCGTACACATTCATTAATGCATGAAAAAAATCTTTGACAGACAGGAGGTGTTTCACTTCATCAATAACTTTAATACTTGTTTCTCCATCAGTCAGGAGAGACGGACTCACCAAAGGAGGGATGGAGTGTTAACGTTCATGTCAAAGATAAACGGAGAGAGGCTCATGGCAGTGACCTGAAACAGAAACACTGATGTCAGAGGACATGCTGCTGATCTCTATAAAAACTAGTCAACCTTAAAACATGATTAAAAAAACATCACCTTTGACAGAAAAATCCAGACTCCAACATGCTCCAGAGATAACCCAGATTTTAATCTATCTGTGGCCAACAGCAGCAGGAATCCCAGCAGAGCGCTGTGAGGAAGGACGCCATTAAAATATGAGAAATGAGGAGAAATAGTAGTTAATTCTAACTTTGTCAGATTAACTCAGACTTCGTTTAGGTCAAGGTAACTACCAACACTCATCTCACATGGAAAACAGTAAAAAAAAAATCATCCTCATAAATCATATCCACATATATCCTCTAAACTCCTGAAATGTCTCAGGATTATCAACATGTCTGAACACAAACAGATGAATTTATCTAGTTTTTCCCTCACACAGTTTATTACTGACAGACAAACCTAACCTGGCACAGCAGCCACCATGAAAGGTGTGAGACTGCAGAGAGGGGAACTCCAGAGCCGCCGTGAGGTCACCTGAAGGGGGAAACACACACATATCAACTCAATGGGAGCTCAGCGTCTCCTAAATATCTGAAAATGTAACATATATGTTTGAATGAAAAGTCCTCATGTACTGCTAAAAACTGAAATCCAAGCAAGAGTTTGTCTTATTTTTAGTAAAAAAGTGTCTGAATGGATTTCATAATGAGCCACACTCATATGTTCAGAAAAAAATCTTATTTCAAGATGTAAACAGGCAAAACTACCACTTAAATTAAATAAAGAGATGGTGAAATAAAGCTGGGAGTGGTTCTAGTTCTACTTATTGGTAACCGCCCTCATTACCAACAAGACTGAGAGGATCTTTATCAAAATTTAGGTTTCTTTTTGTGTGTGTTTTGAATATTATTACATAGGGCTGGGACAGCATGCTTTTCTCCCAGTTCCATTCTTTTCCAATTTTGGGGTGTCTATTCAAATTAGACTGCAATTCTTTGATAGTTCCTAATTTTACAGTTTTTAGTTTGCTTTCAAAACACCAGACTAAGTGACAAAGATCAAAGATGATGATGTGGTCTACAGACTGTATCAGGAGCCATATTTTTCCCAAAAATGCGTATCCCATGTGAGTCAGTTTTTAAGATTCATCTAGGGAATCTGACATCTCAACTTTTTTCTAACCCAGCTTATAAACAAAGGACTTAAATTTGAAAAACAAGTTGTTTTTTGTACAAAAACTCACAATTTAAAATCGTCAAACAAAAAATCCTGATACTATGATGTTTTCTCCCACCCCTATTATTTGAAGAAATTTAAATATCTAAAAATATGGTTCTTGAATGATTTTGATTTACTTATTTTCTTGTTTTTAAACTTTTACTACAAATAGTTTTAATAATCGAATTTTTCACAAGTCTAATTAAATATTGCCACCGGTTTAATTTCCCTCTTTTGCATATTGATCTTCTGGTTTTATTCACCTTTTATCATGTTTGTTATTTTTATGCTAAATATCTATTTCTGGAGGTAAATATACACTACATAGGACCCAGTTTGATGTTCCGACACACCAGCACAGGGTCTGTTCTTACCTGTGGGATGAGCAGCCATGCCCAGCAGCAGCACACTGCAGAGGACAGGTAGAGCTGAGGTTAGTCTCTGACAGGTGAGATACTGATGTCATCAAACCTCTTTAAGTGACAGTAAATGGTTCATGTTAAAGCTGAAAATGTAACTATAGATCCAGTTCATCAGAATATTCTCTGAACTGAGACTTTTAACACCTGCACAGGTTAGATAGTTTCTCAGTGTTCTGTCTTCAAAGAGGTTCATCCTCACCTGAACAGGTAGTTGATGCACTGCTGTTCAAGGTCACTGCAGTAAAAACAGAATGACTGTTAGTGCTACATTTAAGAGGGAGTTCACTTTATCCAGACTGAATAATAATCATCATCATCATGCTCAGTCATACCTGAGATTAGGGGGTCTGTAGTGAGCCTGGAACACTCTGTACCCACCTGAAAATTAAAGAACTAACTTTAATCCTGAACACCTTACCTAGACACCTCAGCTTTAACTTTGACACCAACACACAGTTCATCCAAAGGCAAGTAAAAAGGCAATATTTCCTCCTCCTCCACCAATGAAGTTATGATTTTGGGAGAGTTTGTCTGTTTGTCTGTGAACAACATAATTCAAAAAGTAACAAATGGATCTCAATGAAATTTTCAGGACATGTTCAAAATGGGATAAAGAAGGAGTGGTTAAATTTTGGAGGTGATCCAGATCACCATCTGGTTCCAGGATCTTTTTAAAAGATTCTTTATCATTGTGACATAGGGCTGTTTTCACCATATTTGTATATAACTCCACCATAAATGGTCGGATTGTTTTGTAAAACAATACAAGAGAAGGTCACCATAATTTCTGACAGATGTAAAAGTACGATCCAGATCCTGGCAATATTCTGGATACTAAGACCTGGAATATGAAAAATGTACTGGGTCATCATAATTTTCAACACTGTCAGGTAACAAATTATAGACAGACAGTCTACTGAAAGGGAGTATAACATTAAAGTAGGACTGAAGTGTTGCATGACAATCACAATATGCTTGGCGGAGGTCTGCGCTCCCTGAGTGCTTTTCTAGTTTTCTATTCCAATCATCAGAGAAACTTTCACTTGTGACTCGCCTCGCCTGATAAAAGAAGACTCACCGACACAGAGCAGGTGAGCCACAGCCCACAGGTAACCTCTGGAGTCAAACTGGAAGAGCAGCACGTTAGCAGAGACAAAGAGAGGAAAATAACCCCTTTAATAAGTCAGAGTTAGGTAAATAGACCAGTAATCTGATAATAATTGAGGTTGGAGGACTGCCAAAAAGCTCTGAACTGTTACCTGAGGATCATAGTGTGGCAGGTTGATGGCCGACAGCAGCATGAGACACACGCTGTGAGAGAAATGTCAAACATGAAGCATCAAAACAGGATAATGTCACTAATTTGTTGATTTATTTAAAGTGTTTATTTTTATTTCTGATGTTGCTGCTGTTAGCTGATATAGAATGAGGATAAATGATGCTTGGGCTGATTTTCCAGTTTGCTTAAGAGCCACAGGCTTTTAGAGAAACCAAGGACGACTCTGCATGTCTGCATTACAGCAAAGCCTCAAGAGAAGCTCGGTGAGCCCTTATAATATTACCACAGAACGTGTTAATGTGAGTCTGCTTCCTCCTGAGAGAAGCATGAGTGTCCTGCTGCCTTTTTGTGTCTTTAATGTGAGAAATACCACCAGCTGAAAAAACCAGAAAGCCACTAACCTGATCAGTTTGAGTCTGTGCTTCTTCTGTGGATGAAAAAGACATCAGTGAGTTCACATCAGTGAAAGGTTTCAGTCATTTAAGCAGAGAGTGTGTTTGTGCTCAGAGAGTCATTAACCCTGAGTGAGCCACAGTACCTCCTTGTGGAAGACCTTCAGGATTATAAAACTGACGACATGAGAGGAGTTCTGCAGCGTGAAGAAGAAGGGAATGTCCTGCATGCAGAAAACACAGAGTCAAACCATGGTACAAAGAGTGCACCTTTAATATTTGTGCAGTAAAACAATCTTTAGTGTAAGGTTAGATGATGTAGAAAAAGATCCTGCATTTAAAGCTGGAGGGTAAAGTGACTTACGATGCGTGATAAAGCCCTGGAACCAGCATAAATGTTTCCTACAAACAGGAGAGAGGCCGGGAGCCACGACAGAGCTGCTGATCTGCAACACAAAATAAAACACATGCATGAATAAATACACTGATAAAAGGATCTGATTTAATCTGCAGGAAAATCACATTTTGAACCTAAAGTCCTGCAGAAATGTCACCTGGTGATGCGGCTCATCTCCACCCAGCCCAGCTTCACAGAGAGCAGCAGCAGAACAGCCCCGATCAAAGTCTGCCATCTGGAAACACAGTTTGGTTTGGTTAGAAACACCACAAACAGCATCACAGAGACACATCTTAAAGGTTTTCATTTTATTTCATTTATTTAATCTGTGAGAGCATCTCAGGTATCAGAGTTTCCATCTCTAACACCTCCAAATACACTAACAAAATAATATATAACACACACATACAGAGAGCATTATTATTACAGTGGGTTACTCACCCTTGGAATAAAGTTGGATATGTAAACTTTAAGACTGAGAGGACAAACTGTTAAAAGAAGAAAAAAAAATGGGTTCAGTTTGTTTAAAGAAACTTAGTTTTATAACAAACAGGAGACAATCCACCTCCTGAAACCAAAACTCCTCCAAACATCTAATTTTTCTGACGTATAGGAGCTTTATCTCTCTTTCATAACATCATATTTTACATATTGTCAGGTTGAACTTCACCCTTTGATGCGGCATACTTTAAATCAACAACATTTATTCATTTACAACCTGTTTCTTTCATTTCCTGTTTGTGTTTTCCACCAAAATAAGAGCTGCTGGTCTCTTGAAAGAGCTTCTTTGATGGGTGAGTCACGCCTGATTTGTCGACACGGGTCTGAACTTTATTCATTTAATGGTTTCTGCACATAATGAGGTTTAAAATGCAATTTTCTGCTAATTTCAGAGGGATCAGTCATGTTTTATCCGCGGTTTAACTGTACATAAAGTCTGATGGAGCTTGTTTTAACTTGTTCATGTTTTAAATGTGTGAATAAAGTTCATACACTTTCCAGTATTTTGTTTTTCAATTAAATACTGTATTTTTTCCTCTGTCAAACCTCTTTGTTTTATTGTTATTGACTGACCTTATTAGTGAAATATGAAACCACGAACACGCAGCTGAAAAAGAGTCCGGCTGAGTGTCTCCTCCACTGCATGATGACCCGCACTCTCCCGCAGGCCCCGCATCATCCTCACATTCAAAGCAAACTCATTCAAATCATGTTTCTGTCCAAAACTAAACTACACTAACTCCTTTTCCTGTTTCAAACTACATCAGACTACAGATTCTTGAAGATCGGGAACTTGCTTCACTGAGGACACGTCAAGACGCACAAAAACAAAGATCGTCTATAATTGGGAAGAGCGTTTGTACGCAGTTTTTTTTTTTTTAGGTAAGGAGGGGCAATGTGTGCTTACAGCAGAAAATTATCTTCATAACTTCAGTTATTCAGTGTGATACGGAGTCCCTAAAGTGAAGTGCAAAAAATCGTTAAAATAAAACAGCAAAATGAGAAAACACATTAAAAAGTGGGGTTCACAATATCAACTGCTACAAGACAAGGTAGATTGCCTCTAATTTTTCCGGTAAAAGTTAATTCTGTAGTATTTTATTCTTTTACTGTTTCTTTTTGCAAGTGTTTTATTATTTTGTTGTTTGTTGTTGGTGTGTTTTGAGATTTGTCATTTTGTTGTTGTGTTTTTTAGTTTGGCTTTTGACCTGGTTTGTAAGAGCTTCCTCAAAACATATCACATGACTTTCCTGGCTCATCTTGAGCGTCTCATTGTCACAGAAGTGATGGACAAGTTGTCTACCTCTCACATATGGCTCTGACCTTGATACAGGTCCATTAGGAGATGGTTCAAGTCTAAATTTAAGAACTTTAGCCTACTATTTCTGAAAATATAGTCTAAAACACAAAGTAAGTTTTTCATCACACAGTTATCATCATGAATATTTTCACTATTTTAAATGCCACAGCCTTTCACTAGGGATGCACGATATTGGATTTTTGCCAGTATGTTACTCTTATTGTGACGGTCTTATTTTTTTAAGAAACACACATAAAACAAGACAAAAAACATTTGATTTTACCATAAATAAGAAATGTATTATTTTTTCAAACTCGAGACATTCAGTATTGAAATACAGAAAAATAATTTCTTTAGATTACATGAACTTCAAATGTACAATGCATTTTTAAACATAATCAAGTTACATTTGATTATTTTAGAGCTACTGTAACAACCTGGTGACAGACACAGAGCTCTGCAGTGCAAATAAATGAAGTGCTACATTTTATTTAAGGAGCTCATTTTCCAGATGGGAAATAATAATAATCCTAACTGAATAGCACCTTATCAGCTGTGCTTATCAGCAGAAATTTTCATATCTGCCGATACAGATAAACGTGTTTTTAAGCTTTTATCAGCTGATATCGATATCGTGCCGATAATATCGTGCATCCCTACCTTTCACCTTTGGTTATTAAACAGATTACACAACTACACGTGGTGATCTTACTTGGGACATCATTTACTCCACTGGAAAGCAGTCAACATGATCTGAAGAAAAAGAAGAAGGAATGCCTCAGCTTTGCCAAACCCAATTAAAAGTTGGGTTAGGCTTTACTTGGTTGAGTGTTGTTGGAGATCAAGTCTTAGAAGCTACAGGGCTTTTTCACACAAGAGTAAATAGTACAGGGTGTGTGAGAAACAGGTAAATTTGGACATGACGGTTTGCTTACATGGGGCTATGGTGTCTGATTCTTTAGTTTGAAACCAAAGTGATATTCGTTTGTAGTTTCGTGTCCCAGAAACGGGGTCAGAGTGACACCTCTTCTCTTGAACAAGTGGATCGTAAGTCACGTGGTGTCCCCCAGGTTCCGTGTTGACAGAGATGTGATCGGAGTGTGCTCGGTGCTCCGAGGAGGATGTGGATCGGTCATGGCTTTTTTAAGGAGCAGAGAGCGGACCAAAGAGAGGTGAGATCCGCTCACGTGCTGGTGACGTTTCTACCTGAACACCGGGTCAGTGTGCCGGGTCAGTCCGGGCTGTGAGGAGCACTCAGCGGCTGTTTTTAGAACGACCGTCCGCTGGGCCCTCCCCCGGTACCGAGAGCTGCTCTGTCAGCTGAGAGAGACATGGACAGAAGGAGAGACAGGGACAGACAGGCAGAGAGAAAAAGAGACAAAGACAGGGAGAGACAGAGAAGGACACTGGGGATAGAGGACAGAGAGACAGACAGGAGGGGAGACAGAAAAAGAAGGACTCAGAAAAATTGGTGAAAAGAGAGACAGACATAGAGACAAATAAATTGAGACAAGATGGGCTCAATTTAGACCGAGGGACAGTGTCAGGCTGAGTTGTTTTTGTGTTGATGTTTGTTTTTATGTTTCTGTAAGTGTGTTGGTGTTGATGTTAGTTTGTGTTAACTAACATCAACTCAAACACAACATCAGTGTGTTGGTGTTGGTGTGTTATTTGTGCTGTAGTGATACATCTGTCTGCAGCTTGTGTTTTCTATACAGGTATTGATCCATACCGTGCACTCATAGTTACAGTCTTTACGTTATTGAATAATGTCTGATGTGTAACACATATCTGCTCCACTCTCAACCACAGCCTCTGTGAACCCTCTCTGTTCATCAGGGAGGTTATAGTTTCAGATTACTCAGCTCTGAAGAATGGAGGAGGGCATATTTCAGCCTCGGCTGTGAAGAGCTGTGATCAGACCAGCTGTCTGTGTTCATGCCAGAATAAGACTGAAACAGAAAGGATCACACCTGAAGCAGCAGAACCTGAAAGACTGTTTAATTTGTGCTCCTGTCAAATTTTACCGCCTACATTACCCATGATGCAATCAAACTGGGTGACAGCATTTGGGTGACATCAGTAGAATCAGGTTATTGTGTTGAATACAGCCTCCACCTGTTAACACTCTGATTTATGTGAAATGTTCCTTTAATTTATTGTCTGTTCTTTAAGTTCTGATCTTGTGATGCTTTCTGTTTTCTAATGTCATCTGTTTATTCATCCATCCATCATTTTATCCATCCATTCACACATCCACCATCCATCATCTACCATCCGTCATCCAACATTTTTCATCCTTTATGAATTTGTCCACCATCCATTTATTCATTTATCCATCTTTAATCACATATTCATCCATCCATCCATTCATTTCCCACTAATCAACTATCCACCATCCATCCATTTATTCATTCATACATCCATTATTCCATATTCATCCATCCCTCATTCACCTATCCCTCATTCATCCACCATCTATGGATCCATCAACATATTAATTAATGCATGCATTCATTCATTCATTCATTCATTCATTCATTCATTCATTCATTCATTCATTCATGCAACCATCCATCATTCATCCATCCATTGATCCATTCATCTCTTCTGCTCTCAGGTTTTCTCTGCTGTTGTTGGATCTGGAGGAATATTACTTTGAGCAGCACACCGCGTACCATGTGACCACCTGCTCAAAAAAGGACAGGTAACTTACTCCAACCATCATGTGTAGTAACATCAGCATGAAGAGAGACTTCATCTGTCATCTCTTACCTGTCAGGTGTTCTCAGGTGATGTTTACAAACATCCATATGAAGAGACAGAGTGTGTATACCTACATGTCCCTGTGCACCTGTCGGGTGTTCTCAGGTGATGTTTTTAGAGCCTGTAAGAAGCAGCTGTCCAAACATTTCGATCCTGTTCTGGAGACTGAGCAAACAGAGACTTTCTGCACAGCTGCATTTTACTCACAGTTTGGGTTTCATTCAAACAGCATGGAGTAGTAATGATGCTAACACTGCTAACGATGCTAACCTGTTTTTGTTCCTTCCAGAAGGGTGCGCGGCTCGCTCAAAGTCTGTTCCAGATCGGTCATATTTGATCCTGATGATCACTCAGAGCCCATTTTAAAGGTTTGATGTCATTTTTTTTTTTACATGAACATTATTAATTTATTTATTTTATTTTGTTTTTAGCCCCTTTCACAGGAGGATAAGCTGCATGTAGCTCCCTCCTTAACACATGTTGACCATTAGCTCCATCTTGGCATTTAACCTGAAAAATGCAAAAAGTTTCAGCTGCCAACTGTCATGAGATACAGAAAATAGATGAAAACTTTGTTTATGTTTCTAACTGTGGAATGCAAAGGTTTTTAGAGGTTAATGACTGCTTAAATGGATGTTAAAAAGAACTCTGACCAACCCTCACCGGTTAGGATCTGTGCGCTTTATTCCAGGTGTGTTTGCTCTGATGTGGATTTGAAGCTCGGTGTGTGAACTGCACATCTGTAACTGACAGCCTGTTTCCTCCTGTGTGTGCAGATCCCTCTCAGAGACTGTAAGCAGATCGAGTTCGTGGAGGGAGAGAGTAACCCCTTCAATGAGTGAGTGTGTAGTGTGGTGTGTATCAGGTTGTGTTCACAGTGTTGGTGTTTATTCAGACAGACAGTTTAAGGGGACTGTACCTGATACTGAAACACTGAAACACCAAAAATGAGCCAGGTATAAAGGTGTTTAACTTATCTCTCTCTGGCCCCTCACAGCCCTCGGTCGTCTGCCCTCTGTATCACATGTGTCCAGGTGAGACCAAGCTGACTGACTCACCTTTTCGTTCCT
The DNA here is from genome assembly GCF_033239565.1 of Halichoeres trimaculatus. Classification (NCBI taxonomy): domain Eukaryota; kingdom Metazoa; phylum Chordata; class Actinopteri; order Labriformes; family Labridae; genus Halichoeres; species Halichoeres trimaculatus. The sequence goes on along the minus strand of NW_027437196.1, from coordinate 20,120,977 downwards.
CTCTGGTTAATGTTTCTTGTTAGATCTTCCTGATTTGTTTGTTCCTCTGGCTTCAGGTGATTTACATCAAGGAGAGCAACGTGATCTCTCCGTACAGAAATGAGAGGGTGAGTGTGATCGTACAGGACAGGTGGTCTGACCTCTGAGCTGCTTCCTACCAGTGACTGTAACCTGGATTTATCTCTCTGTCAGGGTGAGAGGAGGATCACCTTCCAGCTGGAGGTGTGCAGCAAGACGGAGGATGTGGTTCAGACCCTACTGCAGGTAAGAGGTGATGGGTTCATTCCTGTCTCAGAGGGATGGAGGTGTTTGATGCTGTATCAGAGTGACCTCTCTGTCCTCTGTCTCTCTGTCTGTCTGAATGCTGCAGCTACACAGAGCGTCTTGTCTGGACAAACTGGGTGATCAGACGGCCATGGTGAGTAAAGGATGCATTGTTAGCGTCATGCTTGTTTTGATACTTTAACACAGAGAGGAGAATCAGTGAGAGGAGAGAAGGAGCAGAGACAAGGTGAGAGGCTTGTGCTGGAGCTCAGTCCTGCAGCTGACAGCAGCTGACATCATTTCCCCTCAGCCACATCCACTGACTCATCTTCCCTGCTCCATCTGACATCTCCTCTAATGTCTCAAACAAACCTCTGCCCTCACGCTCCCAGTTCTCCCAGTAATGAAACAGCATTTTTACAGCCCTTTGCTTCTGCTACTCCTTTAAAACATATAATGTTACATTGTTTCCATTATTTCCACAGTTTAAACTTAATCACTTCTTCTGAGATTTATTTCCATGCACAGTCTAAGTAACCTTAGTAACTGCTAAAAAATGAAATCCTACCATGTGCTTTCATCTTATTTTTGGTAAAAATGTTTTTTAGACTTAATATAGGCCACATTCACTTGACCAGTCCAGAAAAGTGTCTTATTTCAAGTTATTCAAAGACAAAAATGTGGTCTGAATGGGCTGTAGTAAGTAAACAAATCTGCCACTGGGGTAAGAAAAATGTACTTGTATTAAGACATTATTCTAATCTTGACAAGCACATTTTTCTTACCTCACTGGCAGATTTTTTTTTTACTTGTTACAAGCAATTCAGACCACATTTTTGTCTTTGAATACCTTGAAACAAGACACTTTTCCGAACTGGTCAAGTGAATGTGGCTCATTTTAAGTCTAAAAAGACATTTTTCACTAAAACAAGACAAAAACACTTGGTAAGATTTCAGTTTTTTGGAGAGATCTTTTCCAGTGACGCTGTTGTATAGATACATTTTGTTGTGACCAGAGAGAATATATCTGTGTTTTGTTTTAGATTGCAGCTAATCTTCAGTCCCGCCTGGCGAGGACATCGTTTGATAAAAACTGGTACGTGTTTGAGCTCATACAGAGGATCTTTGCACCTCTCTGTCTGTCACACTTTGTGTTATCTGTGCTGGTTATTTAATGAGTCGTGTCTTGTGTTGAAGTTTCCAGAGCGTGGCAGAGAAGCCTCACATGGAGTGTGTGGTGGAGATGGTCACTCCTCTGGTGTCTAACCCGGGTCACGTCTGCGTCACAGACCAGAACCTTTACTTCCAGCCTCTGAACGGATACCCGGTGAGACTCAGAGCTGAGAGAGATTCACAGATGTCTGTTCATTCAGAGGTTAATATTATGTTTGATATCATCACGCTTCAGGAGCAGGTGATTCAGATCAGACTGCACAAAGTCAGAAGAATCTACAAGAGACGGCACGGACTCAGACCTCTGGTGAGTTTATTAACAACCAGCTGATTTAATTCAAATCAAAGAGGAGTAAAAGTGTGTGTAAGGGTGTGTTTAACTGTGCTGGTGTCTCTGCTTTCTCAGGGTCTGGAGGTTTTCTGCTCTGAGAACGATTTCTGCTCCGACATCTACCTGAAGTTTTACAACACAGCTGACAGAGACGAGATCTATTACTACATCGCCACATTTCTGGGTGAGGAGGACACACTGAGTTTGTTGAAAAAACTTAGTAAAACATTTGAACTCTGCTCTTTAGTGTGCTGTTTTTCTACAAGTTGAAAAGATCTGTTGAAGCTTTAAATTCACATCAACCCCGATGATCCTGTGAACATGTGTTAAACTCTTCGTACCTAAAATACCCTGGGAGCATGTTTTATTTTCGGAGGAAACTTTTACATCTAGTCTCATCCAGTTTTACATCCTGTCTCCCTCAGAGAACCACCTGGCGGAGCACACGGCAGAGAGCTACATGCTGCAGTGGCAGCGCGGTCACCTGAGTAACTATCAGTATCTGCTGCACCTGAACAACCTCGCTGACCGCAGCTGTAACGACCTGTCCCAGTACCCCGTCTTCCCCTGGGTCCTCGAAGACTACAGCAGCCCGAAGCTGGGTGAGACACACACACACTCAGAGACAGTTAGAGGACATGTTCCTGTGGTTATATGTTGTCTACACTCTCTTGGTCTTTCAGGTTAAGGTTTAGTGATCAGGTGAGTTTTTATGTTAAACAGATGTCTGAGATTAATCTTTTTCCTCTGTGTCTCAGACATGACGAACCCAGACACCTTTAGAGACCTGAGCAAACCTGTGGGAGCACTGAACAAAGAGAGGCTGGACAGGCTGCTGGTGAGTTCATCACTTCTTTATTCTTTATTAGAGCACAACAAAAAACAAAAACAGAATTCCTGGTTTTGGTTTGGTTAAGGTGGATCAAATGTACTCCATGTACATGTCACATGTCCTGTCCCTTCAGCTGTACCGTTGAGTAGAGCAACAATACCTGGAAAATAAATCCCTCTGAAGACCTGTGAATTTCATCATGAAACAAGAAATCAAAGCATCTGAAGAGTCTTTTCAGTAATCACAAAGGGATTTATGTGCCTTTACAAACTCTGAAGAAGAGGAGAGAGCACACTCTACAGACAACGTTAGTTTTTAACAGAGCCCTGTCAGACACAGCTGGAGACTGGACACTCTGGAGAGAAAAGTGTTTGTTATTAACTCAGAGAGGAGAGGAGAGGAGAGGAGAGGAGAGGAGAGGAGAGGGCTCCTCTGACTGAAACAGTCTGAGGGTGACTACAGGAGCCCTGCTGTTCTGCTGTCTTAACGGTGAATCAGGGACTTAGTGACAGTAATAAAAGTTACAGGGAGGTGGTTTAGAAACAGCAATGTGAACTTAGATTTCTCACTGTGTTTATAAACAGAAACCTCTGAATAAGAGCCCTGTGGTCGGCTCAGAGTGGTTCCTCAGTAACCACAGTGTGTGTTCACCTCCTCAGGCTCGCTACAGAGGCATGCCCGACCCTGCCTTCATGTACGGCAGTCACTACTCCTCTCCAGGATACGTCCTGTTCTACCTGGTCAGAATTGGTATGTCACACACACACACACACACACACACACACACACACACAACGGACACAAACTGTAAAAGTACTGGAAGCAAAGTTTTCAGACGAATATCGTAAAATTACAGTCAGATGCTGTAACACAGAACTATGTGAAATAACTGTAAAAATACAGGGCGAGATTTTACTGTCAAAATAAATTGAAACACAGTATTTCATAGTTTCTAAATGTCCTTTATACTGGAAAATAACATATAAATTCAGTCAAAACACATACACATCAGATTTCTTTCAGGTTAATCTGTAATTTCATGGTACAAATTATGTATTTTAGGAAACAGTCAAATCAATCTACAGTTATTTCCTGTGAAACAATATACAATTTGTAATGTATAAAAACAAACTCTGTATGTAAAACTTAAAATAAATCTCTGCAGATTTACAGTAATTATATGTAATTTTGGAGAAAAATACTAATATTTAACAGATTTTTACTAAATTATCACAGTCAAACACCTTCAATATAGTGACAATGCAGACTGTGAGGGATTCCGGGAGAATCTGAGTGGAGCTGGGTGACAAAAATATATATATATTTTTTACTTTCGAGAGTCTAATCACTTCTTGACTCTACCTCCCAACATATTTTACAATCCATGAAAAAAAAACTAATTTTTTAAAGTTTGACCACAGCCCATCTGGAATGGCTAGAAAGACAGATTTTTTTAACCTGTACTGCAACCAGCCACCAGGGGGAGCGGTTTTTGTGGAGACCTCACTTTGAGCCGAGCAAGTGGACGTCCATATTTTTTACAGTCTATGGTCACACACAGGGGGCTCAATAATCTCTGTAACACAGATTATTTGTGTTATAGTTTATAATCTGTTAGGACAGATTATGGTTGTTGTAGTTAATGTCTGTCTCATTTTCAGCTCCTGAGCACCAGCTGTGTCTGCAGAATGGGCGCTACGACCACGCAGACCGCATGTTCAACAGGTAACGTTATACATCATCTATAGAACAGAGGTCACTGATCTTTGGGTCTTTTTGGGGTCCCAAGGGGTCTTTTTGTTGAACATTTGTTGAACATAACCATCTTTTTACCATATATTATCCTGCTTTTAATCCTGTGACCAACTAACCATACAAATTAGACTCAAAGATTATAACATGATATTTAACTTTTAGCTGTAAGTTTATGAAAGTTACAGATAAAACTATAAAATCAAACACTCTGGTATGACCAGTAAATAACACATTGTCCTTTGTAGTGTTAAGACATTTTTGGACTCTTTTTGTTGATTTTTCTCTCAGTGTGGGTGAAACCTGGAAAAACTGCTTAGAGGGGGCCACAGACTTCAAAGAGGTAAAATATGATTATTATGAAACAAACTTTATAATGTATCAATAAAAATTTAATGCATATATTGAATTGAGTTCAGTTAGTTAAGCTATAAGTTGTGCTCACATATTTCTGTTTCATACTCTCATTGGTTTTTAAAGGCTGTTTCATACTCATGGAGCTCAGATCTTCTCTCTGGTTTTGTGATGTGTCACTTTGTGCTGTTGTAGAGGAGTTGTTTGATGACATGCATGTTTTAATGTGTTGCAGCTGATTCCTGAGTTTTACGGGGACGACCCGAGCTTCCTGGAGAATAAGCTGAATCTGGACCTGGGCAGAAGGCAGAACGGGAAGTCAGTGGGTGATGTGGTTCTCCCTCCGTGGGCCTCAGGTAACAGAAGACATGACACATGAGGATCACACAGACCTGGTCCGTGATTTCACTCTGAACCTTTGCGGTCTAATATATTTGCACTAAGTCTTGAAAGTAAAAAAAAAAAAAGAATTCAGTAAGAAAGTGGTGTTCAAGGTTTGAAAAGTGCTTGAGTTCAGTAATCATAATCTTTAAGATGTCTGTGCAGGAGTTAACTCTGGGCTCTCTGAGATTTTGTCGTGTTGACTTTTTTCAATCTGCTCTTAGATCTCTGAGTTAAAATCTCAATTTTGGAAATAATCATAACTTTGTGTGTTCGTTATTGTGTGTGCTTGTGTGTGTGTGTTTGTGTGTATGTGTGTGTACAGACAGCAGTGATTTCCTACAGAAACACCGCACAGCTCTGGAAAGCCAGTTTGTGTCTGAACATCTTCACGAGTGGATCGACCTCGTGTTTGGGTTCAAGCAGAGAGGGAGTGAAGCTGTGGCCGCCCACAATGGTGAGCTCACATAAACACACACACATGCACACACACTCACACACTCACACACTCACACACACCTGTTTGATATGGAAACTGCGGAAGATGGACCACAAAACCACTATCACTGACAGACGGTTTTATTCGACTCTGGATCTGAATCTTTTTTGAAGAGATCAGGTAAATCAAGTGTGGTTTTCATGCCCCTTTCCCCAATACACCCACCTTTACCTTTTTGGTCAGAGCTCCCTCGGGTGGGTCTGGCTGACAGCAGAAGAGATTCATGTGACTTAACTTGGACTGAAAACAAGCTTGACAAACATTTTTCTGACCCGTGTTTGGATTTGACTCATGACCCATCTGTTAACCTGGAGGAGGCGGGACTTATGACCTATACAACATCCTGTAGGGGGAGCTCTGAGTGTTTTGGCCTCACGTCCAGGAAGCTGTCATGCTGTCCATTGTTTTCCAGCCCAGATCTCAAATTGAAATCAATCTTTTTGTGTTTCAGTGTTTCACCCACTGACGTACGAGGGCGGCATCGACTGTGACAGGTATCAAAATCAAACACACACACGATTATTGTTGTTAAGTAAATTAAAGATTAACTTTTTACATCCTCTTGTGTGTCTTTCTTCAGCATCAAGGACCCAGACCAGAGGATCGCCATGCTGACTCAGATCCTTGAGTTTGGTCAGACCCCTAAACAGCTGTTCAACAGCCCCCACCCTCAGAGGATCACCCCCCGCTTCCACAACATGAGCCGCAGCTCCAGCATCACGTCACCAGTGAGCGAGCTCTCCACAGGTACACAGGCACACACACACACACACACACACTAAACTCACTCTTCTGAAAGGGCGTTATGTTCAGCAGTTGGTCCCTGATCAGTTCTTCACTGACACAAAACTGTAAAAATCTGCGTTTGTGTTTCAGCGTCTCAAAGCGAGGACTCATCCTTTGAGGATCTGACCGAGGAGAGCAGGAGGCTGGTCTGGGCGAACATGGGGAACATCAAAGTGATCTGCAGCCACAAGATCCATAAAGAGTGAGTCAGCGTGCCTTCTGCAGCAATCAAAAGAGTCCTGACCTCTCTGTCACATGATATACCCATACACGTGTGTGTGTGTTTTGATCACTGTGTGTTTATGATGATCATTCAGGTGTGTGACGAGCGTCGCTGTGAGTCGAGATGGATCATCCATCTTTACTACATCACAAGGTCTGAAAGAAGTTGAAATAATTTAATATCTTTGAAATCAGAGAACATCAGTGATTATTGATGAGATGAAAAAAAAAAACACTAAACAAAATATCTGTTAGTCTCTGATAAATATGGTCTTATATGAAACTTTTAAAGCTTTCAATACTTACTAAAACTCCAACAAAGGTCTTAAACGTGTGCTCTGTCTCCTCCTGATGTGAATGTTATGGATGCTCTGTCTGAGTCGTCCCATCAGGAGCAGGGAGGTGTCCGATGAAACTCTTCAGAGGAGAAGATTATACTAAGAGCTTAAAGTATGGAGTTATACTCTCCTGTGCTTCTTGCTATTTCAGACTCAACTCTAAAAATGTTTTCCAGAGAGCTGAAGGATTTCCAGAGGAGCGTGTCTTTTTCTAACATGGTACAGATCTTTTTTTATCACACATTTAAATCTCTGCTCCGTATCGAGTCTGTCTCTAACATCAAACCTCCTCTCAGGCTCTCTCCTCTTGTCTGATGCTGGCAGACGCTAAAACTGTGGTGTGTTCCTCCTGGGACAACAATGTGTATGTAAAGATCTGTCAACACATCTTTTTAAAAACATATTCACCTGTTCAGAGTCAGACTCACCTCTGTCTTCTCTCCCTTCAGTTATTTCTACTCTGTGCCGTTCGGCCGCAGACAGGACACTCTGATGGGTCACGATGACGCCGTCAGTCAGGTGTGCTGGTTTGATGAGCGGCTGTACACAGCTTCCTGGGACTCTACTGTAAAGGTAAACCACTTCAATGAAAGTGTACAACCTTTTCTACCACTACATTTGTAGGGATGAGACTAACAGTTTAGCTTGGCTGTCAAAAACATGTCCTCTCTGAGATCTGCAGTCCTTTCCTCCCTTAAACAACTAAACAATCACCTTTTCTAAGAAAGAAGCCCCTTGTAATCCTCAGAGCACATTCAGACGGTTCAATGCTTGTGTGTTTTTCTGTTTGTTTCTCAGGTGTGGCAGTGTCCTGCTGACAGCTCGTCCGCTCACAGGAGGTCTCAGTTTAACTTACTGTCTGAGCTGGAGCATGACGCCGGGGTGAGTCCGGACCGTTAATCTGAGTTTGACCTGAGTTCAAACAAAGTTCACACACTTACACAGAGGAGATAGACCAGGTGAAGTTAGCTCACACCTGCAGAATGCAAGGTGGTTATCTGTGACTCCAAATAAAAACACATCATCATCTCTTATCAGCAGGGAACAGGTTCAATATTTTCTGACAGGGATTCAAATGTCAGATACTTTTATAGTTAGTTGTGTTAGTTTTTGTCATCTTCACTGTTTTGATCATTGTTAATTTAATCTTTTCATGTCTGAGCTGTGCCCTTTTGGTAAAGATGAAATCATTACATGCCAAATAACCTTCACAGGTAAACTGGGTTATTAATCTGCAGCCCTCAGGTTGAAACCATCTGCTCCTCTCTCCTTGTCCCACCTGTCCCCAGGTGAACAGCATCTCTCTGAGCTCAGCAGGGACTCTGCTGGTGTCAGGCTGTAAAGACGGGACCATCACCATATGGGACACCAGCAGCTACTCCCCCCTGCAGCAGGTCCACTGTCACTCAGGAACGATCCACCAGGTGGCCTTCAGCCCAGGTGATGAGATAATAAGAAGCATCAGCTTTTTTAATGATTTCTCCTCTTTAAGCAGCATTTTCTCCTGATACACTTTAACAATAATGCATAGCCTCAAAGAGAGCTGATAGTAACCTGCAGTAACAAGTTTTCACCGTAATCCAAAACAAACACACACGGTCTCATCAGATGTCTGTCTAACATGAGTCTGTTTCTGTTTGAGGTTTTTTCCTGTTAAAAGACATTTTTACTTGTGACTGTAACTTGCTAAATGCTTTAAAGGTCTCTAATCATGATAAGTTCAGATGGCATCAAACTACTCATCTCGACTTGATGTAGGGTCTCTGTTAATGAGGGATGGGTACCTTGCACATTTAAAACAATACGGTACCAATGACTGGTACCTGGCAGTTGGTACTGGTACTCAGCGGTACCAATTTTCTGTGCTTTTTTGTGTTTATGTGATAATACGTATCAACTTGTTTAATGATAAAGTTTTTTTTTTTTATGTTTATTCTTTAATATATAATCTTATAAAGCTGTGTTCGTGTCCAGCAAGGAAAATCTCCTACTCTTCCACTCCCTCACAGTCACAAGGATGTATTCAGGCACCTAAACATGGTACCTTTCGATTTTTTGTGAATCAGTACCCAGTACTTTTGACAGAATTTGGTTGGTACCTATAAAAGTACCTAATTTGGTACCCATCCCTACTGTTAATATAACATTAGAAGTTTCTGGACATGTATCTTTAGATAATGTTTGTTCTGATTTGGCTGTAAATAAATAAAGATCCATATCCACACTTACCCTCTGACTTACCTGACTCCTGTGTTTTTCTCCTCAGACAGCCGTCATGTCCTGAGTGTGGGTGAAGACTGCTGCATGAAGGTGACAGACGTTCAGACGGGTATGGTGATGTCATCAGTGAAAGCGGAAGAGGAGCAGAGGTCAGACCAGCAAAAACACAGAAGCTTTATACTGTACATGTAATACTCTAATAGACCTCAGCATGTGTGTGTGCATGTGTGTTTTTGTGCCTCTACAGGTGTTTCTGCTGGGACGGCAGCTCAGTGCTGGGTGGAGGTCGGTCTGGAGACCTGCTGCTGTGGGATTTGATCAGTAACACGATCACCAAAAGGATCCCTGCTCACTCAGGTTCACACTCTGCCCACACACTCTGTACCTAACCTGATTGGACAGAAATCAGTTAACTGTTAACTTTCAGATCAGGACATCACGTAAGGCTTGTTTCAGACTCAGTAGGGATATGTGCCTCTTTGCCTCTGACTGTGACTAAAAAGCTACAGAACCAACACGTGAAGCTGTTAAACAGATGACTTCATCTCCGTCTCTCCATCTAATCATTTTGAAGTCTAACATGTAGGAAATGTGTTTTTTCTGTTAGCAAAGCCACTTGTGGTTAATCCTGTTTGTGTTTCATGTCATGTGTTTCTCAGGTGCAGTGACGGCCATGTGGATGAATGAGCTGTGCAGCTCAGTGATCACAGGAGGAGAGGACAGACAGACTATCTTCTGGAAGATCTGCAGCTAAAGACACACTCTGCAGAAAAAGATAGGAGAAAGAGAGTCCAGAAGAGACTGGATTATACTGAGACATATTCTGGATTATACTGAGACGTATTCTGGATTATACTGGTTTGTACCTCAGAGCGGCTGCAGCTCCTTGCAGACCTGCAGTGAAACCTGGAGCCTATCTGCAGACTGAGGATGGAGGCCAGATGCAGATTAGATTATATGAGCAGAAAGCTCAGTCAGTGTTCAGACTCTGTATGAATTCATCATCATGTATTATTATTATTGTTATTATTATAGATCATGTATGTCTGCTTTTTTAAAGGTGTTAAAGCTTTGTGTGTATTTTATTCTGGCGGCTGTCATTACCACTAAATAATCCTGAACTCTTACAGAAATCTGTCCCTAGTGGTCTTTATTCTCATGTCTTACAACACTACCAAAAGATAGATTTAGGAAAAACATTTCTTTACCAGGTACATCCGTGACTTACATCAAACCCACCTGACCCTCTGGTCCCAAAGAAACAGGAGTGTTACCTGACAGGGCACACCTGAGTTCTCTGTCATTTAGAAAGATCTGACATCAAAGCATTATGACCCAGGTATAAAAAAAAGAGTAGAACTACCCTTTAATATGGCTTTCCAGCCAGTCAGCCTCATGTCAGTGCTCTAATCACCACCAACAGGGGGCGCTGCAGCCTTAGCAAACTGTTCCTCAAACTACTCCAAAGACTCCACATGATAGAGGTGATCCAGTGAGAAAAAAAACACAGGACTCATTTCAACACCTGAGCTTTATTTTATATGAAAATAAAAGTTTGTAACAAACATTCACCTTCAAAGGTGAGCCCACTCTGATCAGGTAAATCAAACAGACCAGCTGAGACTACAGGTTACTCTGACCAGTTACTGTCTCACAGGATGTCTTAAATAATAACTGTGAAAATGTAAGTATAATATGAACAGAGACTACATTTCCCATCAGTTCCTCCTCTCTTCTCTTCTCTGCAGCTGGAGAAAAACACCACATCAATTCTGATCTGCTGCGTTTTGCTGTGAAGACAAATAAGAAGAAAAACAATCATTTATGGAGAGTTGTTCTTTGTGTGTGTGTGCGTGCGTGCGTGGGTACATGCGTGCGTGTGTGTGTGCGTGCGTGTGTGTGTGTTTTTCAGACCTTCAGCTTATCCATGATGGCTCCTTTTCGGAAGTTACCAAACGCTTTCATCATCTTTGGAGTCGGAGGTTTGTTTCCGAACAGAGCCAGACCTTTAGGCTTCTCCTCGGCCTTTGCTGCTCCTGCAGGGGCTTTTGCTTTGATCAGCTTTCTACACACACACACACACACACACACACACACACACACACACACACACAGTTAATGGTTAGTACTAGCAGGTAGTTATGAGCATAGACTGTATATAGAGTGGACAGCATGGCTACGCCTTTTATCACTGTTCGGTGCAGCCATTGGCAGCAATTGCAGCCAGAGTCTGCGCAGTAGAGACTATGAGGGATTCTGGGAGAATCTGAGTGGAGCTGGGTGACAAAAGAAAAGTATTATTTTTTTTCTTTCAAGAGTCTAATCACTTCTTGACTCTACCTCCCAACATATTTAACAATCCCCGAAAAAAATACACCAAAACGGCAGCTGTATATCATCGTTTAATGTTACGTAAAGCCTCGTTTTTTGAAAACAAAACATTTCGGAAAAAAGAGGACTTGAATACAAGACAGCCAAATGATATCTTCAAACCACCACAACAATTGGACGTGAGAAACTTTTCTTCGAGGAGTATTAATTTTTTAAAGTTTCACCACAGCCCATCTGGAATGGCTGGAAAGCTGGATTTTTTAACCTATACTGCAGCCAGCCACCAGGGGGAGCAGTTTTTGTGGAGACCTCACTTCGAGCTGGGCAAGCAGACGTCCATATTTCTTTTTTTTACAGTCTATGGTTATAAGAGTTTTAGTGAACTAATGTGGTCTACGGTTACTGGATGTTAAAGTGGACTCAAGATGCAGGCCTAGATTCAGGTGCAAACTCACCTGCCCTTCCTGGCAAGGACTTTCTGAGACTCGGGGTAGTGGACTAGGATGTCAAACAGGTCCTTCTTCTCCAGGACAAAGAGGTTAGCGAAGCCGTGAGCTTTGACGTTAGCTGTTCGTCTGTTTCCTCCGTCTTTAGCAGATTGCAGCAGGCTGAAACAGAATATAAAACACGAGGTTTGAGTTCTAACTGGATCTTAGACTGTGACTGATACGTGAGGTAAATCTGAGGAGTACATGTCATCACACAGAGACCACTACCTGGAACTAAACCTCAGTCTACAGACTCACCTGATCTCTCCAAACACACAGCCAGCCTTCAGAGTGACAAACACAATGCTGTTGTCAGGTCCTCCCACCACCTGCACCGCTCCACTCTTTATGACATACATCTCTTTACCGATATCTCCCTGCAGGGGAAGCATGTGTTAAACTACAGCACACACAGATAATGCTCTAAAAGTTATCTTTAGTAAATCTTCTTATTCATTTTCATTTCAAAGCTTTGACTCATTGCCAGTTGGTTAAGCTGTTTCTGTCTTTGTGTTGCTCAGACTCTGATCTCCACTTTAAGGTTTTTAATCTGAAGTTTTTGGTTGAGTGTCACGAATGGATTTAGTCATATTTTGGTCCTGATTCTGGTCCAACACTTACTTTCTTCACCACAAAGTCTCCTGGTAGATAGATGATGGATTTGAGTCTCAGAAGCATGTCCACCAACATCTGCTGGTCACAGCCCTGCAGGAGGAACAGACAAGTAAGTGTCTCTACTGCAGGATGGAGAAGTCTTCCTGAAGTCTTGGTTTGGTTTTAACAAATGCATCTTGGTCTCCTCCAGAAGATTAAAGCTGATGTCTTCCTCACAGCTGTGTCTTCGGACAGCTTTTGTGTTCTGTGGAGCTGTGAACCTTCATTGAAGTGGGAGCTGACTCACCTGAAACAATGCGATCTTCTGGAAGGTGGCCAGGTTGATGTCCACAGCGATGGCAGTTCTCATCACCAGAGGCATCTTATCCAGCAGCTCAGACTCATCTGCAGACAGAGACCAGCAGTTAGCCGCAGGTATCATCATCTGTCATCACCTTAACATCTCCACAGATGGTCTAACTCTTACCCAGCATGCCCTGAGCGGCCCAGGTGTAGTTGTACCAAGTACGCACTCTGTTCTGGACAAACTTTGGGATGGTGTAGGTGTTCATGTAGGCTACACATCCATCCATCGAGGCTCTGAAGTAAGTCTGACCTGCTGTGGCTGCTCCAATGACGTCTCTCATCTGAGAGACAGACACACGGACAAACAGAGAGTTAAAATCAAAAACACACCTTAAACTAAAATAACAAAAACAAACCCACCTGTCCGATCAAACTGGAGAAGACAAAGACACCGATGAAGAAGTTTGACATCTGAAAAGTGATCTCAAAGGTGGTGATGGGCTCAGGTAGACCTCCAATGTTGATCAGACTGCGCACAGCGAAGTAGTAACAGCGCAGGTATCTGACGGCGAGGAGAGCAGGTGAGGAGGTTATTCACAGGATGTGATGGAATCAGTTTGTTTTGTTCTGGGTAAAGCTGATTGGTTGGTGATGCTGCTGTGATCTTGAAAACTGTGTATCTGGATTAAGTTGGTCCAATCCAATGTCGCTTAAAAAAAACAGCCATAAAACTAAAATGGATTACCTGATACTGAAAAGCAAAAAAAGGACTACCAAATCCAGATCATTTTGATCCAGATTGAATTTTTTAAACTACTGCACCCATGTTCTTCATAGAGTTCAGTTCCCAATGAACAAAGATGAACCCTGAGGATGTATAAAGATTAATGAGTACATACGCTGTGCCCTCTCCATTATAAACCCAGGTAGTTGATCCCAGACCCTGATGAACCGAAGCCACAAAGTAGGCACAGGCGTTCAGGTGCAGCATGAAGAGCAGGTAACCTGTGGTCCGAGCGACTCTGTACAGAACAGAGAGGTAACACATAAATAATCCATGTCTGCTGTATATTATGGAATACTGCTCAGAGAAACAGTTTAAATCTTTAAAAGCTAAGATTCAGGAGTGTGTGGATGTTTACAAAACACCCCTGACAGATAAGTTTCTCTCTATACCGAAATAGACTCACACTTACTTTTTAAAGAAAATGTCGAAACAGATTTAACACTATTTTAACACTGTGGTATCAAGTCAATACCCAAAAATGTCACTAGATGGTGGTGTTACGCCACCGTGGAGACATAGAAGACCTGCTCAGAATAAATTGAGCAACGACTGGAGCGAGATGCTAACTTTTGTCCTTCTTATTAATTCACAGGTATGTTAAAACTTGCTTCTCGAAGAAAAGCTGTTCTTGATAACTAATGTTTGGTTATTAATGGTTTTGTGTTGTTTAGAGACAGGATTGAGATGAGAGCAGAGACAAGATCATTGTTGGATTTGTTACTGCGTAGAGAACAGGCAGCGCCCAGACACAACATACCGAGGGTTTCACCTGCAAAGGATAAACTGTCACAAAAGTCAAAAGTAGTATTTTAAGTGTGTTTGACGGGAGTGAGTAACTAAAAGGTGTAGAAAAATGTTTTAGAGATATTACCAAGTACAAGTCAGTCTACTAAAAGTGAGCAGTAAAGAGAGACTTCATATTTAAACAAAGGTCAAGGCTAAAAGTTTTGAAAATGATTCAAATGTAGTTATCCATATAGTTTGCTACCTTGGTTATTCTGAAGAGCCGTCAGATGAATTGCAGTAAAGTAGAAAGTCAGTCTCTGCCAATAGAAGTTACCTTTGTGGAAAAAAAGTGCCATTCTCAAAACTTTTAAATGCGACTTTGTGTATTTTGCGCCAGTGTATGACCTCAATGTTAGACTGCCCGTCTTCACCTGGAAGGCTAAAAACAGGCCTGTTTAGTAGCCCGCATAGAACTGTGTTTTTCCCAAAGTTGGACCCGAAACCCCGTTTTGAGAAAACCCACTGGGGACACTCCTAGGGACCTCACAGACACAGTCTAGAATATTCGTAGACCCTGGGCTACATTTTGTGGAGTTACAGCCCATTTGGTGGAAGACTTCATGTAGTACTATGTTGTCCTTAAAATAAGCCCTCATAAAAAAGTTCATTTTTCCGAAATTTGGACCCAAAACCTGTTTTTGAGAAAACCCACTGGAGACACTCCTAGGTACTGCACGGACGTACCCAAAAAGTTTTGTAGCCCTTTGGTTACGTTTTGTGGGGTAACAGCCAATTTTGTGAAAGGCTAAAAACAGGCCTAATTGGGCCTGAAAAATAGCCCCCATTAAACTGCATTTCTCCGAAAGTTGGACCCGAAACATGGTTTTGACAAAAACCACTGGGGACGCTCCTAGTGACCCACCCTCAAAGTTTCAGAGCCCTTAGGTTAAGTTTAGTGGAGTTACAGCCCATTTGGTGGAAAGGTTTAAAAGATTCTCATTAAGCCCTTACAAGGAACCCCTTAAAAAACTGTGATTTTCCGAAAGTTGGACCTGTAACCAGGTTTTGAGAAAACCCACTGGGGATGCTCCTAGGGATGGCACAGATGCACCCTTGAAGTTTCGGAACCCCTGGGGCTATGTGTTGTGGAGTTATGGCCATTTGGTGGATGGTTATTTGCAAGTGCTATGGTCAATGTTGTCAATGGTTTGTGTATACTGTGTGAGTGTAGGATAAGTGTGAGAAAGTGTCTCTGTTTGAAAATGAGTGAATGTATATGTAAATGCTAGAATGTGTGATTTAGAATGCATGATTTTCTAGATGTTTTATTTTAGTTAAGCCTTTCAGGTGTAGGTGGAGTACAATTTATTCTATCCTCCAGTTGTTTATATCTATTTTCGTTCAAGAGATTTGTATCGTTTATAATTTGTTTTGCATATTTATTTTCTTATTTACAGTATATATCTTTTTTGCTGTTCTTTCAGAGACTTTTATGGTAAGGAATGTGTGATATGGCAGTAATGTGACGTAAGCTGACGTCACTGAAAGTATTGTAGTTTTTGTAAGATCACCTGGTGAAAACAACATGTGCTTCACACATTTTTAGACATGAAATAATAAATCACTGTGAAGGCTCTCAGTCTGATAATATTTAAGCCTCTAGTGGTAAGAACGAGTATTACAACAACAAACCCCACAAATCATCCACCTGTTTGCGGTTCTCACAAAGTGTAGAGAAGTTTAAAAGTATGAACCAGAAAAAGAATAAAACAATCATTCACAGAAACCTTTTTATACCCGTTTTAACTGTTCAAACCATTTTTATGTGTTTTTAAAGGTCAAACCGTGTTAAAAAAATAAAATAAAAAAAATTCTCCTCTTATTTTTTTGGTACTCTGATAAATGATCAGAGCATACAGGTCAACAAAAGGATCAGCACACCCGAACTGTCCCTATGATTTAAAACATCATCCAGTGCCATATTTACTCAGAACTCTGGAGACCCAAAGTGCGGAAGTGTTAATTAATGACTAATTGTTGTTTTTATTTGTGTTCGATGATGTTCGTATTTGTGGTTATCGCCTGGGTGTGTTACCTCCAGATGTAGGCCTTGGCCATGACGCTCTCCAATCGGTCACTGAATTCAAAGAAAGAGTCAATCTGTAACAGAAAAACAGATAGGTAGAGAGACCTCAGGGAGGAAATATGGACTTGTATTGAAATAACTCTGACATTCTTTAAAAACATGACAATGGGTGGTCATACCCTGAGGAGGCGGTTTAATCTGTACAAGGAGGAGAATTCAAAGTAGAGACACATGAGGTCAAAGGGACAGATGCAGAATAAATCAACCTTGAAGAGGATGAAGAACAAACTTAATGAAAATACATGGTATAAATAATGCAGGAAATACATTAGTGCTTCAGTAAACTATCAGCGCTAACAGTAAACCGCTGATTAACGTAGTAGTCATTAAGGAAAACTCATTTCAGTAACCAGCTATTTAGTCCAAAGTTTCCCAACCTTTGGGCTGTAGCCTTTTAGATAGTCATAAAATAACTCAGAGAAGTCCCAAGGCTGATTTAACACACCTGTAGACAAAGCGTGTGTCTGATTTATTCAGTTTCTTTTCCCGGTAACTGCACGTCATGAAGTCAGTGCATAAACTCTAGTGGACACTCAGGGAACTGGAGTTTGTGTTGACATTGGGCTCACACCAGTGTTGGAAACAGACACTGATGGACACTGAAGGAACTGCATATATACAGTTACACTTATAATTATTTATCCCCCTTTGCAACTAAGGTTTGTAAGCAAAATGTACAATTTTAGCTATTTGCACAAAGGCTGGAGTTATAGAATATAAATATTACCGCTCATAATCTCACCTTAAATTTATGTGATTTTCGATAATGAACTTTAGTCATGGCTCCGTCTTTCTGCAGAAAGAGAAACACTTTGTTAAACTTTAACTACTTTAACAATGTCAAGTGCTAACATTTAGGCTAATGTTAGTTTTGGTGACTCACTATAATATCTCCAGCTTTGACAAACTGCAGCCGAGGCTGCCAGATGATGATGTCGATGATGTTGACCACGTCACTGAGGACGTCAAAGGTCACCCAGAAAGGGTTCGCAGTTTTGTTGTGGTATGGGAACGCCAGCCGGGCTGTGGCAAACCAGGCATTATAGTTGTAAGCAAACGCCACCACTGTCAGCCAGGCGATGTACCGGCGATCTGCAGAGACAGGATCACAGACTGATGACCACAGTTTTTAGGTGTTTGATGTGTCTCTTTGTGTCAGGTGTTGTGTCTACCTGTGAAAGGATCGATGGTGGTTCCCAGCACTTTGTCCATTATCCCCTCAATAGGTCGGAAGAGGATGTCAAAGAAAGAGCAGCTGATGTCGGGGAGGAATTTTGCCTTCTTCCTGGCCTCCTCTGCCAGCCTCTCCTCCTCTGCCTTCTTCTCCGCCTCTAGACGCTTCTCCTCATCCTTCTTCTTCTTCTCCTCTGCCTTCTTTGCTGCCTCCTCTGCCTTCTTCTTGTCGGCCTCTTCTTTAGCTATCCTCTCCTCCTCCTTCAGCTTGATGTAGTCATCCTTCCTCAGGATAGGAGCTAGGAAAGGAGACACAGAGGATACTAGGAGTTTCACCTGCCTGTGTTTTGCGTATCTGTCCAGGTGCATCTGTCTGTACTTACTGACAGGTGGAGTGATCTCCGGGGAGGTTGTGTACGGGTCGATGGCCTTTTCTTTGAGCATCTCTGTTCGCTCTCTTAAGTTCTTGATCAGATTCCTCAAAGTGTCGTCTGTGTAGCGGAAGTAGACCACAGGAGGGGGCGGAGGTTCTTCACTGAAAACAGGGTGTCACAGTAAAACTAGTTTAGTTGGCTTTATTTGAAACTGATCCATCTCTCATCTCAGTTTGAGTGCTCTACTGAGAATTTATACAGCACTTTGCCATCAGAAAGTCTGTTTTTGCTTCATTTACAGACAAAACATGAACATGCTCTCAGGAAAATTGAGCAGATCAATTTTTAGACAGACAGAGGTTCACCGATGAATATTCAGATAATTAAATTAAATTACACCAAGAACGTTTTTAGCAACTCACTCCTCTTCTGCCAATCCTTGTAAAATACATGGTTTATGAAAGTTGATAAAAGTTCACCTTCAAAACCATGAAATAAAGTAACTAGAAGTAAACTGACCACTAATAACAGTTTCATGGGACTGCCTCTTCCCTAGAGTTCAGAGTTCATTCACAGTCTGGGCAGAAAGAGAGGAAAAGTCAAAATAAACGAAATAAATGGGTTTTTATTACTTTTTAGTTTGTGGTAATGCTGAGATTATCCATTAAACTAGTATATAAACTCTATCTGCTGTTTTAAGCCTGACCACTAGTGAAACAGTTGATTTCATGCCATGTCATCTTACTCAGCCTCCATCTTTACGCACAAATCAAACAATCCTGGTGTAAACAGAGGTGTGTAAATATATCCTGAAAGCATGTGAGCACTATCTCTGTGCATCTCACAAACACTAAGCTCCTAATCTGCTTTCCTTCTTTAGCAGCCTGCAGCCTGACAGAGTGATGGCCTCAGAGATCACAGCTGCTGGCAAAACCACACCATGATCAGACACAGAGTGAACACACACTGTGCTGACACTTCAAACACAGCAGTCACTGAAGCGTAGACCAATCTCTGACTTTACAGTCTTATTCAGAGCAGCATGATTTAATTTAGACAATTATGGTCCCATTTAGAGTCACACAGACCAGGAGGGAAGAGTCAGACAGAGTTAGCACCTGGAACTGACATGGTGCTAACAGAGTGCTAAACACACCCAGAGGAGTCAGAGCTCTGTCTCTTCACTCAACACAGTTTAAATATCTCTATTCATCTCCACACAGTAACTAGAGCTAACAGTAACCTGTTAGGTACTTTCTGCACAAAAAAATCATCATCTCACTAGTTTTTTCTTTCATTCAAACACCAGCTTAAACTAACGTAAGTGTTGGTTAACCTTTTTTTTCTGTCCCAAAGTCCAACCCTCACACCTCATGTGTTTACCTCAGGCTCCACAACTATTGTGCAAACAGTAATTCACAGACCTATGTGTGTGTTTGTGATGCGTCTGTTTATGATACAGAATAATCATAGACTGTATAAAACATGGGCGTGGCATCTGTCGTCTGTTTCTGAAATGAAAAGGAAGCAAATCGGCTATCATGGCCAAATTGGAAGTGGCAAGGGCTTCGCATACAGCTATAGGGCGCCCATCAGTCACATGACCTGAGCTGTGCTTCTGATTGGGCGAGCACGCGATCTTAACGTCCTCTGAACTGCGAAGTTAGAAAAAAATTCACCTCCTGTAGAGTGTGTGCTGATCGTAAAATTAGCGATTCGGACAGGAGACGTACTTTGTACCAGACTGTTATTAGGTTAGCTTCTGCTTTGAAAACTTTTCTATTTTTGGCTTGGTGTGAATGTGACTTCTGGTACTTCCAGCCTCAAGTAAACACTCGAGAAAATGCAGATTTTAGCACTTCTGCATGGTCTCATATTCTTAGACCAGCGGTTGCCACATGGGAATAATGACACTATTCATCCATGGGGGCCATACTGGAGTTGCTGACTCAAGAGGAGGGCTTTAAACCTTCTCACTAACAGCTATACACTGCAAAAAACTGAAATCTTATCAAGTCTTTTTGTCTTTTTTTAAGTAAAAATTGTCTTATTATACTCGATATGAGCCACTTTCAGCTAATCAATCCAGAAAAATGTCTTGTTTCAAGTTATCAGAGTACAAAAATAAAGTAACCAGTAAAAAAAAATCTGCCAATGGAACAAGAAAAAATTGCTTGAAAATTTCCTTGAGACTAGAATAATGTCTTAATACAACTAACTTTTCTCTTGTTCCATTGGCAGATTTTTTTTACTGGTTACAAGAAATTCAGACCTCATTTTTGTCGTTAAATAACTTGAAACAAGACATTTTTCTGAACTGATGAGGTGAATGTGGCTCATATTGAGTCTTAAGGGGAATTTTCTACTGAAAACAAGACAAAAACACTTTATAAGATTTCAGTTTTTGCAGTGTAGGGTCCTGTCAGTCAGGTGAGCTGCGCCTCTGATTGTGCAAACTTGTGATTTTGACTTATTCTTAACCACTTCAAAACCTGTAAGGTGAGGTTTCCAGTCTTTCTGCAGCCAACCTCAAGCGCATATTTGATGAGCACGTCCCTGTAGGCTTCATATTTTTATACAATAGCTTTTTGCTTCATCTTGGCAATAAGTCTGTAGCAGGCAGTATGGCTATGTTCACACCAAAGGCCTCTATGCACACATCTGATTTTTTTGTTTGGCTGTTTAGATTACATTTATAAAACGTGGCCAGTCTGTGGACTGTGATGTGAACAGCTCACGCTTCTGAAGTGATCCACACAATCAGATGAACATTAATGACATCACACACAGAGCAGTGTTTACATAAACAAACATGGCGGCAGTTGGTAGTCTTATTTATGGTCCTTTGTTAAAAACTGTGTGACGGGACATACTGTGGGCAGGTTATGTTAAAAATTGTTACGTTTGTTATAACTCTGACTCTTGCCTCTGTTTTTGCAGCACAGAACTGTGACCTCTGTCGCTCCAGAAAAGTGGCCTGAATCTGACTTGAAAATTACAGATTCACTGTGACTTGTGCTGTTCACACTGTCAGAAACAAAGCAAATACGGGTCACACTTGAGTGGAAAAATCAGATTTAGGTCACATTTGACTGCAGTGTGAACATAGTCAACGTTGTGTGTTCTTACCCCTCAGCCCCCTCTGCAGGAGCTTGGCCAGCAGGAGCTCCAGCGGCAGGAGCAGCAGCAGCAGCAGGTGCAGGTGCAGCGGCTGGAGCTGGTGCTGGTGCTGGAGCAGGAGCAGGAGCAGGAGTAGGAGCAGGAGCAGGAGCAGCAGGTGCAGGAGCTGGTGCAGAATTCAGTGGCATTGTAAGCAAATAAAAACAAACAAAAACAGTCTGAAACTTCACCTTCACTCACAGACTCATCAGGTAACTTCTAATGTTAGACATCTCACTAGGTCTAAACCATTACAGTTACCTCAAACAAAGCTTACTACTGTATTCACTTTATACCAATGGATCACACACATTGTGGTTAATAATAAAGTTACACATGAGAAGTGCATCCACACTATCAGGCTGTTACTTACAACAGTGTGTGAAAGAGTACCAATCAAATTTATTGTCTATTGTCTTACTGAGTGATAGTGTTTAACGTGGGTTTAACAAAATGTTTTCAGGTCACAGTAGCTGATTCCTCCCCTGCTTCCTGGTCCATAATTTATTAAATGTCATTCTGTGTTGAAGGGGACATAAAAGATTCTGTGGACAAACTGAACTTTCTCACCTGGTGTCGGCTCTTCCTTCTTGGCCTCCTCCTCTTTCTTCACTTCTTCTTTCTTCTCCTCTTCTTTCTTCGGCTCCTCTTTCTCATCCTTCTTTTCAGGAGGCTTTTCCTCCTACAAACAGAGGAGACAGACTCCAGCATGCAGACCAGATATCTTCAGACAAACACAGAGAATCCTCTAACTCCTGATCCCGACACACTCAGTATCTGCGTTTCCATCACTCCATTGCTCTGCTTTCTGTCTGCTGTTGTCTACATTTCAACTTATTGAAACTTAAAATTTAAAGGTGTGAACTGCTTGTTTTCAGGAAGAGGTGTCAGTTTGATGTCTTACCCTTTCATTTCTCATTCTATAGCCCTATGAATTTTTGTGTTTATCACACTTTTCAGCAGCATTTCCAAGTCACTAATAAATGTAGTTTATATAACCACAAGGACGCAATCCAATGATTTTCATTAGTCCTCTGGTTAGATATAAAGGGCAAACCAACGTGCTACAGCTGAGATCAGAGCCAAGCTGCTTCGGAGGCTTTCACTGATCTGACTCACCTGCCATGTTCACCTGAAACAGCTTCTGCTTTCAGCCTGGCAATACTCGTGACACCAGAGAGCAGATCAGTTTTTAGAGGAATAATAAAACATACAGATCGACCAGACATGCTACACAGCTCTTCAGAGTGCAGGTAGAGCAAAGGTAGAAGGGGTGTATCATTTTTATCCAGCTCTGCATTTTAGTATCTAACATAGAAACAGTCTTACCTTGGCAGGTGGAGCAGGGGCAGGGGGAGGAGGAGTAGCGGCCTGGGCAGGGGGCGGCTCAGGAGCCCCGATCAACTTCTTCAACCTGCTGAACATGGTGGGCGTCAAGGAGAACTACTGTCCCTTGCTGAAGACCTGGTCAAGTGTGGATCTTAGACCTGTGTCAGAGTCTCTGAGGTCCTCCGCTCTGATCCAAACACCAACTGAAGCAATTAAATGACTTAGAGACATTAATTCCCTGCAGACACTCCCCTCTCTGCAGGAGTCAGCAGCAGGATCATCCTCCAATCACTGCCGGGCAGAGCGGCAGGACACTGAGACCAGGACCAGTCAGAGACCAGGACCAGTCAGAAAAATCTACTGATGGTAAAAAGCATCACTGATTTCTCTGATCAAATTGAAGGATTACTTCTGACTTTCACTCTCGGCTGACTACATCTGTCAAACAATGCTAACATAAACACAACATGTTAATAACAGTGTATGTGACATCATCCTGCTGAGGTTATCTGAGGCTGCAGAGTTCACTTACAGAGACCACTCTGCTCACCAACTCTCAGTGTGTCTGAGGCTAACAGGATTAGCTTCACCTTCCTCCGTCTGCGCTACAGCACAAACAACACAGACCACAGCGGGCAAACAGTTCACATATGAGGATTTATTGAAACACATTTAAATGTGCATCACATCAGTAAACACGGCTCTGTGAGTTTTATTTATTCATGTCGTGACCGATATAGATACATGTATTCATGCTGAGTGTGCATATTGAATAAAAGTTTAACACTGAGAACAACTTATTTGAACACAGGAGGTTAAATCTGCTTTCATTAAGGCCTGTTTATGCTCTACATCTGACACACACAGCTCCCCCTGCTGGACTCTGTGTTTACCTCATTAGTATCTCTGCACTCTCTGGAAACAGGAAACACCTTAGATTCATCTACATCCCTCCTTTCTCATTACCTTCCTTTTCACAGACTTGTAGCATCATGTTTTTGTGTTTTTAACCTCTGGTGCATCATGTTTCAGTCTTTCAGGTGGTTACAGGATCTTTGATTTATACACAGTAAAAAATAATAATATCTTTAAAACAGAGCTGTACATTCACTCCCAAAAAGGAGCCATAAAACCTCCTCATTTTCCAGCAGCAGCCGTCTGAGAAAAGAGAAACATGTTTGTGTAAGAGTGATGACACATTGAGGAGTTTACAAGGGGTTGTTAATGTGAGTGTTTTTACCTTCATCCGTTCGATCACGGCTCTGTTAAAGTTTCCTCCAAAGGCTCGCAGCAGTTTGGGAGTTGGAGGTCTGATTCCAAACAGAGCCAGGCCTTTCTTCTTCTCCTCCTCTGCTTTCGCTGCTGCGGGACCCTTAGACTTCATCAGCTTCCTGAACACGAAAGCAATAACAGAATAAGAGCAAAGCATGTCTTCTGTCTCTTTGTTACAGCAGAGTTAAGTCTGTGAAAATGACTCCAAGACTGAGAAATATACAGACTTAATCAAAGCAGGAAAAAAGGAGTGAGAAAACAACCCTCTACAGTTGAAACTGAAAATTTATCCCAAAGACATAAAGAATGAAAAACGGACACAATCTTTGAAAAATCATTCAGAGTTGAGTAAACTCGTAAAATTTAAAACAGACTCATCAGAGTCATTCTTTGGGGTGGAGTACCTCAAGATTCAGTTTTAGGACCTCTTCAGTTTACACTGATTACCAGTAAGACAGACATAAAATAAGACATTTCCCCCTTTTTTTCCTCTATGACTCAATAATACACCATCTCTTACCTAAAACAGACTCTTCCATTGTGACCATTCATTAAAACATTGGGGTGCACAGATGCTTTCTGTCTCAGCTGTAAAGGTCTGCATCGTGATCCCAAAACTCCAGACGGATAAGCTCTCCTTTCTGTTACCAACAACTGAGTGAAGCTAAAGCTTGTCCTCTGGGCTTAGACTCACCTGCCCTTCCTGGCCAGGACTTTCTGAGACTCGGGGTAGTGGACCAGGATATCAAACAAGTCCTTCTTTTCTAGCACAAAGAGGTTAGCGAAGCCGTGAGCTTTGACGTTAGCTGTTCGTCTGTTTCCTCCATCTTTAGACGACTGCAGCAGACTGAAACATGAAATTATATTTCATCAAGACAGTTTGCAAACTATTCTCTCAATCTGTAGGATGGACTATGGACACACACTATGGAGAATGTGTGTGTGTTTTTAAAATATTATTATTGATAAACATATAGCATGAAATGTTTGGACACGGTGTGTCTTAAAAGACCTCTGTCAATATTAAAATCCTCCAACATGTGTAGCAGAGCTATAGACTGAACATATAACTCTTTATTTAACAGAGTCCAGCAGGTGGAGTTCCACAGGGATCTGTGCTCGGTAATTTTGCCTTTCTCTAAATAGCTAAATTATTTCTAAATGACATCAAGCCTTTTCTATTTAAATATTTTTTTTAGTTTTTCAAACAACACAGTCACAGATGAGACACATGCTCTGCAGGGTAAATAAACACAACAGGATTAAAAACACACACATCCACACTTGGTTTTGTAGAATACCAGATGATACACTGAGCAGCATGGCCAGCAGTCTGATCAGTGGTCCAGGTGTGATCAGTGGTCCCTGAAGACAATGTCTGAAACTACACTCTGAGTCTGTAGCTGTAAACACTGATCTGTGCTGAAGTCAGTCAGGGTAAGAGGACTGGATCTACAGACTCACCTGATCTCTCCAAACACACAGCCAGCCTTCAGAGTGACAAACACAATGCTGTTGTCAGGTCCTCCCACCACCTGCACCGCTCCACTCTTTATGATGTACATCTCTTTACCGATATCTCCCTGTAGGGGAAGCAAGTATTAAATCAGAATATACATCCTACAGAATAAAGCCTAAGGTTTATATTTTATTCAGGAGTTCATGGCTGAGAGTCAGGAAAGAATCTAGATTTGTTGTCTGGTCCTGAGCCTGGTGCTTAGATCAATGACTTACTTTCTTCACCACAAAGTCTCCAGGGAGGTAGACGATTGATTTGAGCCTCAGCAACATGTCCACCAACATCTGCTGGTCACAGCCCTGCAGGAGGAGCATCACGTTTGGTTTAGTCTGTGTCCAGACCATGGGACGTCTGTTTTCTGTGATTTATGTCTAAAACAGGCACCTTAAAGAGATCTATCTTCTGGAATGTTGACAGGTTGATGTCCACAGCGATGGCAGTTCTCATCACCAGAGGCATCTTATCCAGCAGCTCAGACTCATCTGTAGACAGAGACACAGGAAAAATGAGAGGAGTTAAACCCTGTTTCAAACTGATCTGCAGCCAAAAGAAACACCCTCGGGTACTGACCCAGCATGCCTTGAGCGTCCCAGGTGTAGGTGTACCAGGTACGGATCCTGTTCTGGACCAAAGAGGGGATTCGGTTCTTCACCATGTAGGACACAGTGTTGTCCATGGAGGACCTGAAGTAGGTCTGACCAGCTGTGGCTGCTCCGATAACGTCTCTCATCTAATGCAGGAAGAAGTGATATTGTTTAAAAACATGTTTCTGTACATGTTCAAATATCATATCTTCTGAAGAGGTTTACAACACGATACAGGGTCACGATACAGGTCAAGACCTCACAGGGAACCAATGAGAGACGGAGGACGGGATGTTAGTGACACAAAGATGAGTCTTTCTGACAGGGTTCAGTCATCTATCTCTACATCTCTATGAGAGTTTGATCAAGAGGTGACCACATGCTGATGTAGGAGTTGCTAGTCTCTATCCATGCTGGGACTCTGTATTCTTTTCTTTTACCTGTCCAATCAAACTGGAGAACACAAAGACACCAATGAAGAAGTTTGACATCTGAAAGAAAATCTCAAAGACGGTGTGAGGCTCGTTTAGACCCCCGATGTTGATCAGACTGCGGACAGCATGGTAGTAACTGCGCAGGTACCTGTGGAGAGGGTGGGGTCAGAGGGACTGTCACACAATCATCTACCTCTCACCTGTTGGTCTACCTGTCACCTTTCTGCCTCTGGGCCTACGCAGAATAACTGAACCTGTGTGTGTGCTGAGGGTTTTCCTGCTTATCATGTCTGATTCCCTTGATATCTTGGTGCAACATGTCTCACAAACACCACAGAAGAAGAGTGATACAGGACAGAGGACTACCTGTCCCAGAATGATGGACATAAAGAACGCCCCAAAAAGGTAGTTAGTCATCTGAAAGATCAGCCCGAACATGGAGTCAGGAACAGGCAGCTCAGCGATCATCAGCAGAGATTTCTCCGCGTAGAAGAAGCAGCTGAGGTAACTACAGACGCAGAGAGGACAACTACTGATCTGGATTTATAAACCACAGACAGATGTGACAGATGTGTGTGTGCAGAGAATGATGCAATGTGTGTTTGTAATCTTCAACTGCTGGAAATTTTTCAGACAAAATCAGATCCCCACAAGGTTTAACTGAATCAGTATCATCGCCTTTTGATTCTAACAAACTGATCTTTAGAAAGACCGGCCTGACTGAGGCTTTTAAGAAAAGAGGATTTTTATTTTAACTATCCTCAGAGTCAGCAGTGGATATACTTAAATCCTGGTGTTAAAATCTTAAATCATTTTGTATAATGATAAAAAAAAAACGTATCTGTACTCACGCACTGCCCAGACCAGAGTAGACCCATTTGGTCTTCCCGATTCCCTGGTAATCTGAGGCCACGTAGTAGAGGCAAGCATTGATGTGCAGCATGAAGAGCAGGTACCCGATGGTCCGAATCACTCTGACAGGAAATAAAACTTTATTTAACATTCTTTATGTCATTTATGATTCTGGGTCTTAGGCCCTGTTTACAAAACAACGTTTCATCTGAAAACGCTGTGAAAAAAATCTGCGTTTACACAGAAACGCTGATGGACTTAAAACACTGTAGTAAGCATGCCAGGCCTGTAGGTGGTGCTCTAACTGTCTTGTCCAGAAGCCGCTTTTGGGAAATCTCCACTGAGGTAGAGTTGAGTCAGTCATCTAGTGTATTGGGTAAGTTAAAAAGTGGAGCAAAAGATACACATTTTGTAGAAAGACAGTCAGCAGAATCAGCGGATTCAGCAGCACAAGCACAACACAGTAGTTCACGACGATCGTAACAACGGTACTGTTGTCCTGTTGTATGCGCGCGCGGGAGGCAGAGTGTGACACCAGCGTTTCCAATGAAAACGCCTAGTTCACACAGGAAGCGCCACGCAGAACGGCAGCGCCGCATGCATGGCGCTTGGCTGTTCACACATGAAGCGTTTGCTGCTGCGCTCTGATGCGCCGATCAGACATCGACTCAGCTCGGCAGTGATCGGACGTATCCATCTGCTCTGTCCAAAGCTCGTGGAAAAAATAAAGAGAAGTGGAGCAGAGCCGCTCCAGAGCGAGCCGTTCCGGTTACATCGGTTTACCCTGGCGCCGATCTGAAACTGCTGCGCGCGGCGCTTCAGTTCCGCGCACAGCGCGTCCTGTGTGAACCCTGCGTTACTGTTCACACGGTAACAGTGTCGGGAGCGTTTCAGAAAAATCCCACTCTGAAGGCAATTTCAAAAGTTTGCGGTTTAGGTTGGCAAACTAGAAGCAGAAGTCTCTGGGACCAGTATTCTCACTGACATCCAGTAGAGGGCGACTAACAATGAGAATAAACATTCTCTTAACGAGCTTATGGAGAAGTCATCATGACTCAATCCACTGTGCAACCTTAGATATTAAAGTCTGTCTAAGGTAATAAAATAAATCAGGATATTTTTGGCACCAGGTGATTAAGGTGTTTTTTAATGTGAGAGGCATTATGTGCCTCCAGGTGTGACTCACCTCCATATGTAAGCTTTGGCCATGAGGCTCTCTAGACGATCACTGAACTCAAAGAAGGCATCACCCTGTAAACAAACGACAACACATCAGAGGAACTCGGACACCCGACACCACAGGGGAAGTCTGAGGAGACTCACCTTCAGCAGGCGGTTGGCCCTGAAGATGGATTTGAACCCAAACTGCAGGTAGAGCAGGTCAAAGGGGAGGAGGGACACTACGTCCATCTGTAAGCACAGAGAGCTGTGAGATCCCAGAGCTGAGTTTGTTCAGGTGTGTCAGGTGTGTCAAGTGATGAAGATACCAACCACGAATCTGTCTGAGTCTCTGTAGCTCTTCTTCGTCATCACTCGATCTTTCTAGAAGAAGAAAACCACACCTGTCAGGATTTAAACCCAGAATTCACAACATGGCTATTCATGGAGTTTTTGTGAGGACTATGGCGCCCCCTGTGTACACAATGTGTACTCTCTACAGCGAACAGCAGTTTAACCCTCCAAAGTGAAAACTTGAGCCACTTACGATGATGTCTCCGCCTTTGACGAACTGCTTGCGAGCCTGGAAGAAGATGGAGTCTGAGAGGTAGATCAGGTCTGCCAGCAGGTCTAGGGCGAACCAGAGGGGGATGGCGTCCTCGGTGTGGTAGGGGAAGCAGAGGCGGGCTGTGATGAACCAGGTGTTGTAGTTGAAGGCCAGGGTGACCAGGCTGAGCCAGGCGATGTAGCGCCGATCCGTGAATGGGTCAATGGTCGTCCCCAGAACTGAGTCCATCATGTCCTCCACTGGCTTCAGGACCAGGTCCACTGTGTACCAGGAGACCTCTTTGAGTTGGGTCTCTAAGCTCTTCTTCTTCTTTTTCTCCTCCTCCTCCATCTCAGCTTTCTTCTTTTCCTCCTCCTCCTTCTTTTTCTGGTCAGCCTCTTTCTTCTTCTTGTCAGCCTCCTCCTTCTTCTTCTTGTCGGCCTCCTCCTTCTTTAGCCGGTCCTCCTCAGCCTGCCTCTTCCTCTCCTCTATCACCCTGGCATAGTCGTCTTTACGGAGCAGAGGAGCTGGAAGGACAACAAGAGTACAGCGTTCAGACACAGAGCGATTTAAACATTCAGACTGCTACTTCATCATACAATAATAACCCCATGTTGTTAGAGTCTGACCATCAAGACCTTTGAAAGTGGAGTTTCAGACGTGTTTTATAAACTACAATGATATGATAGACAGATCTCATGGGGGGACTTCAGTAAGAATTCAAGTTCAGATGTTAACTTGTTTAAACCTCTACAAAGAGATCAGGGTGTATCATAGCTCAGACTCAGTGGAAAGTCTGAGACTTTGTTTTCTTTGACTAAACTCTGTCAGTGAGTGAAACTTTGACTCTTATAAACCTGAATCAAACCTGTAGGCCAGTATTTAGTTCTGTTTGTCCCTGTGGTTCTGGATGAGTGATGTTGTGATCACTCAGGCCCGCAGACAGGTGGGATGTGTTGTGTACCTGTTGATGTGAGTTCAGGTGAGTGACCGTGTGTTGTTACTCACTGACAGGTGGAGTGATCTCAGGGGAGGATGCATTTTTATCCAGAGCCTTCTCCTTGTACAGCTCCAGCCTTTCTCTCATCAAGGTGATGATCGCTCGTAGCTGATCATCAGAGTATTTGTTGATGACGATGGGACGGGGAGGAGGGGGAGGGGCTTCCTGTCTGAAAACACACACAAACAGAGTTTATAAAGATAGCTTTGAGTTATGATAACCCTGTTGGTTTCACTAATGGATGGACAAAGTTGAGGTAGGATACAGGAGAAACTCAAACACTAACTAAAGGTGGTTCAATATTGGTGTCATGTAAATGAGTACCATCTCATCCCCCACAATGCTGCTTAACCCTAGATGAGACTGCCCTCTGGTGGCAAAAAAGTCTTGGCACATGGGAACAAGAATCAAAGTCATTTCTGTTAAATTTAAGTTCTAAATGAAGTTATTCGTGGCAGGGTCAGCCCAGTGATCCTGTTTCTGGGGCATTTTCAAAATTGAAGTCTTGTGTTCCTACATTTCCCTTTAATTTAAGCTCTATCCTCCCACATGGTTTTTTTTTGAAAGCTCTGTAAAGTAATAAATGAATATTGAGTTATTTTATTTTCATCATCAGCAGAAATTATCACAATCACAATTATTACCAGAAGAAAAAAAATGGCTGATCATAAAGGGTGTTGGCTGAAGCAGAGATTACAAATGCCAAACCCTTTTATTTCATTTCTTTAAATCAGACAACAACAGATTTTGGTAACAAACCTTAGAAATGTGGGAACTGTGGAAACATGGGGTCTAATTTTGAAAGAAAAAAAAAACAACCTCAGAAATGTGGGAACATAGAGCTGTAGGAACATTGGCATACTCCCATTAGTGAACATCAGGACCACTGGCCACAGAGGCTCCAGCCTCTTCTCTGTCTTTGTATTATATATGTTTATGGTCTCTATGCTTCAACAAAGGCTATGTTTCTCATTCTGCCAAACCAACAGCTCCTCCTGCTGCTCAAAGATTAAACCTGCAAACACTGATGTAGGCAGAGACACCAACTCATCCTTTACTTTACACCTCGTGCTAACAAACTGCCCCTCTAACCCCATCCTCTAAACTACAGCACAAACCAGTTCAGCTCTCCTGTATGAGCTCCCTCTAGAGGCCGTGAACCATCACTGCTGTTAAAGTCTAAAGACATTCGCACACAGAAAAAAAAGTCACAGAACGTATGCTGACTAAAGTACGATATGCTCCCCGGACTGTAATGACATTTGCATTAAATCAAATTATTGTTCTAGCTCAGAGACTGTAGAGGAGATGTTTGTAGGTTTTAACTGTAAACAGTTTAATAAGAGGTCCTGCAATAAATCAGAGTCGGATAAATTACTACTGAAAATGAAATAATCCCATTGTGTGAAGCCACAGGAGCCTAAGGTCAAAAATGTTTATTTATGTGATGTGCTGTAATTGAATATAGCATCGTAATCTCAAATATGTTTTAGAGTTTATCTTATCAACTAGAAGCAGTGTAAAATAGATTTTTATTATTCTTATTACAGTTTTCATTTTCAGCAGAAATCAAAAGCAGATATTCAAAAAATGAAAACTGTAAGAAACAGAGTCACAGCAATTCAGGCGGCGTACACGGATCAACATGAATCAGCAGCTCTCTGTGTGTCCACTCTGATCAAACAGACTTCTGCAGAGGTTACTACATGATGCCTGCACACATACACATGCACGAATGAGTTATAACCACTTCTTTTAATATCAAGATCAACTTTACTATGTATCTAAATTTGTGTATTATTCTTTAAAAGGTTTCACCGCAAGCTGAAAAGATTCAACATTTTCTCAGCTTAAATATTTTAAATTAACCAAGATTTTTGTCTTCGCTGGAAAAAAAAAGAGAAAAGAAAGAAAAAAGAAATTTTGTCAAGTGTTTATATCTCATTTTTGGTTCAAAAAATCTTGTTAGACTTGATATGAGCCACATTGACTTGAACAGTCCAGAAAAGTGTCTCATTTCAAGTTATTTAAATCCAAAATGAATTTCTTGTAAAGAGTAAAAATAAAATCTGCCAGTGG
Source organism: Halichoeres trimaculatus (assembly GCF_033239565.1). Taxonomy (NCBI): domain Eukaryota; kingdom Metazoa; phylum Chordata; class Actinopteri; order Labriformes; family Labridae; genus Halichoeres; species Halichoeres trimaculatus. The sequence continues at coordinate 20,088,967 of NW_027437196.1, read as the reverse complement.
GGTAAGAAAATTGTTCTTATATTCAGACTTTATTTAAGTCACGACAAGCACATTTCTCTTACCCCACTGGTAGATTTATTTTTACTTGTTACAAGCCATCCAGCCCTATTTTTTGTCTTTGAATACCTTGAAATAAGACACTTTTCTGGACTGGTAGAGTGAATGTGGCTCATATCATGTCTAAAATGCCATTTTTCATTGAAATAAAACAAAAACACTTGGTAAGATTTTAGTTACTTGCAGTTAAAGCAGTGTTCAAAGAACTGACATGTAGAGAAGGCATCGACACAGCTCAGACAGTCTCACCTTTGACAGCCAATCAGACTCGAGATTGGCACCTGAACTGCCCCCCCCCCCCCCCCCCCCCGTAGACACACCCTTGGACCCATCTCATGAGCCAAGTTTTAATAAAGCTGAGTGTTTTCAGGAATAGGTCATTAGACTACTTCAAACTTAGTCTTTTAAACAGCGACGATAAATCTCCATCAAACTGGTCTGATTTATTGAACCACATAACAAAACAATGATGCATGAATAAAGCTGTAGGCTGTGATTTCCTAACTATAACACAGTGTTGATAGTAACAGTGTGTTGTCTGGGGTGCATGAATCCTCTAAAACGTCAGTTATAAGCTGACATGGATGGTCTTGAATGCAGAGATGCTTTAACACAGCACCTCTTAACTCCCACAGTCCATTTATTGCTCATATAACTCAATCTGCTGAGACCTCTGGCTGAGCTGCACACACAGCCTCTACCTTCCTCTCTCCATCACTCCTCTTCATTCTCACTAATCAAACCTTATGTAGAGAAGTAACCTGTGTTTACACCTGAGGGTGTCGCCTCCTCTGCAGCTCCAGAATCAGCCTCAGCGAGCCTCTTTAAGCCTAAAAGCTGAAAAGCTTTTAATCCACTTTCAGGCCATCCCTCTGTTAATATGCATGTTACAGCAGAGGATCAACATCCCTCATGCTGCGTCCATCTCTGAGGGCTCTCTCTGTCTCTGCTGCCTCAGCCTGAATCTCATTAATGATCTCTGCAGGCTGATTAATTTGAGCGCGCTCAGAGGAGGCAGCGTTTGGCAGGACGCTGTTTCAGACAGATACTGCTCAGATAAACACATTCAATCCACTCTCTGTAATTATACCTGCCCACTGGAATTAAACCTTCAGCCACAAATCAGAATGAACAAACTGTTTTTGATGATGCAGGTCTTCTTACCCTTCAGGAGCAGGCTGGCCCGGGTCAGCAGGAGCTGCTGCTGGGGCTGGAGCAGGAGCTGGAGCTGCTGCTGGGGCCGGAGCAGGAGCCGGGGCTGGGGTTTGGGCTGGAGATAGCAAAATGAAATTAAACCTTTTTTTTTTTCTCCCCTCCATCTCTTGGTTTTTTTTATAGATTCAAGCTACTGTTACATGGAAAACACAACCTGATGATGTTCCTGTTACAGAAGTAACTCTGCGATTCATA